>NW_027394301.1:0-89617 GCF_049309525.1 Garra rufa
CATGAACTGTGTTCATGTTCATGTTAATTCACAGTACATAAACTTTATATGAATACTTTTTTTTAGCTTAATATTAATTAACATTAATAAATGCTATTTATTTATTGGTCATGTTAACTGATATAGTTAATTTTAACAAATGAAACTGGATGGCAACATTTTATATTTTGTGTGTATGTGTCTGTGTGTTGATTTTAAAGTGTAACCCTTTCAATTCTGTAAACTTAAAATCCAAACTAGCAGATGGTTACTGTGAATGTATGTGCCAACTGGGCACCGTCTTCCTTATTGATTCTTAGTTATGACAAAAATTGATTTTATACAAAAATATATTATACAAAAATTGTTCAGATAGGTAACAATGACATTTAAGCAGAAGTGGTGGATGTAAAGGAAGCAATAATAACATTTTGCTATCATCATGAATTACATGTTCTTATCATCATCAGAAAATAGGGAATTTGTAGCATACTGGTTCACAGTTGGCATCTATCTGAAGTCCTTGCATTGATTGCATTTAATTAAATCAACATTATATTTGGTCAGTCTGATCTTGAGGCCTTAGAGATGTTAAATTGTGAAGATCTTGAGTTTTCATTAAAGGGCGTGTCCGTGGTTGCCTGACAAAGTTTGATGTTTCTGCATAGACATAGAAGTGGTTATAACTTAGCCTGAAACTGTCTGATCTGCCACAAAATTCACAGGTTTGGTAAGAGTCCTGGCCTGAAGACACCTAAAGACCAATATTCAGATATTATCATAGCCCCACCTGTTGGCAGCAGGATATCTCATATATTTCACTAACTCAAACATACCAAGGTCAATCTGCACCAAACTTCATATGTTTGATAATAGTGCTGGCCTGAACACATCTACATGCCAATAATCAGTTATAGGCATAGCGCCACCAGCTGGCAGCGGCAAGTTTGGCACATTTAAATGACTTATGACATATTTTTTCTATATTTACTGTATTAAAAGCATACTGCCCACCGTTTGCTGTTTTCCTGAAGCCACCGGTCGGCGGTGAGCCCGGGTGCGAGGGCCCGTTCATCGCTGCTCGCAGCTTTAATTAGGGCCCGAGCCCAGAATGGGCGAAGGCCCTCTTGTTTTCCTAAGGATTCTTATTTTTTTTTTTTTTTTTTTGTTAACCTTCCGGGCACTTAAGGGGGTCTTAACATGCTCAAAAACTCTTGAAAATTTGCACACATGTCGGAATCTGCGGCCATCAGGACGTCACAGAGGCTGGTACCGGGGCGTGGCAAGGGGACTCTACAGCGCCCCCTGGAATTTTTAGGGCCATATAGCACACATACTTGAACGTACACATATGAAACTCGGTACACATATAGAACTCATTGAGCTGAACAACTTTTGTACTCTATGTCATTTTCTTAACGCAACAGGAAGTGAGATATTTAGGGCTGTTTAAAAAGCGCATGCTCTGGAATTTAACGTACTCCTCCCAGGATTTCCATACGATTGTCACCAAACTCGGTCAGCATGATCTCAAGACATTGGGGACGCTAAATTGCGAGGGGATTTTTGATATCTCGAACGGTTTGGCCGTGGCAAGGCGACAAAGTTATGGCGAGAAATGAGAAACAGGAAGTGTCTAATAACTGTTGCACACATTGCCTGATTCTGATGAAAGTTCACCAGATTGTTCGTTGTATGATGCCGATTCCATAAATGTGACTATTATGAGTCAAAGTTATAGCGCCACCAACTGGTAGCAGGAAGCGTGTCATTTTCAAAATGCGTTGAAATCAGCCTCTTAATTTTACTTGATTTTCTTCAAACTTCATCAAAATAATGTCAAAACACGGCCGATAAGAATATGTAAAGGGTACGATGATAAATCAAATGCTGTTGCCATGGCAACGTGTTAAACTTTAAAATTAGATTCCTGTCTTTTCGAAGCAGATAACATGTTTAGAATTTCATGAAACTCAACACACACATCAATATTAATGATAGTTAGACAATGGCAAAAGGTCATAAATGGGCGTGGAGCAGGCACTCTATAGCGCCATCTTTTGACAAAAGTTGGGGGGTTAGTTTTTCCTACAGTCACCAAACTCTGTACATATATTGTTCTCATCAATCTGGACAACTTTCTAAATCAAACTCATTAGCTAAGACCAACAGGAAGCCGGCTATTTTGATTTGAATGTGGATTTTTGGAAAAATCAGGCTGTAAACAAATTCACACTCCTTCTAAGAATAACAAGGTATTCACACCAAACTTTTTTAACATGAAGAGAAGATTCTGAAGATGTTAAATTGCGAGCGGATTTGGGATATCTTGAACGGTGTTGACGTGGTGATTTTTTAAAAAACATAACCCTAATTTTTTATATCTTTAAAGTGCAGCATCCAAACTCTTTAAAACTTTTTTCACACAGAGATCTAATCATTATGAACAAGTGCTGGTAATATCATAGTTATTCAAGCTTCTATGAATTAAAGAAAATTAAAAAAAGAAATCAGTAAACTGTTGTCACTGGGCTGACAGTCTGTGTTGACACTAAGAGTGACTGAAGGGGGGAGGGGTGAAAGGGAGAGAGACCAGTGGAACATGCTGTTTTGCTTAAGACCATCTTTGAGGAAGATGCAATTTGCACATTGCACATTGCTGTAGTTTAATCTGCATAAATAAGTCTGAACTTTGAGAGTCTGATCTTTGAGAAAATATAAAGGGTCACGAACTCTTTCATTCTTTGTATATTGCAGTTGTTGTTTTTTATTTATTTTTTACTGAACTGTACCATGAACTTGTCCTATTCAGTCACATAGCAAAAGATTAAGAAAAATACAGCTTTTTAGCATGAGCGATTTATCTTCATTGATAGACATTTATTTTCATAATTAAAATTTTTGATTCAATAAAAAAAAAAACACTAACAATTTCAAGACAAACTTTGACAACAAAACAAACTTTGCTGTTATCTGTTCAAAACATCTGAAAATTGTACCATTTTAAGATGAGTTATATTTATATATCGCCCCATTACAATACCCAGCTTGATTTTTAAAGATATTTTGAAAGAATGAAGCGTTTATTGAGCACTTTATTGTTTATTGTTGTATACCCACATGAACTGTGTTCATGTTCATGTTAATTCACAGTACATACACTATGTTAAAAGATACTAATTTACCTTTAAACAATATATGAGTACTTTTTTAGGTTAATATTAATTAACATTAATAAATGCTTTTTATTATTGTTCATGTTAACAATGTTAACAAATGAAACTGGATGGTAAAATTGTATATTTAGTGTGTATGTGTCTGTGTGTTGATTTTAAAATGTAACCCTTTCATTTCTGTAAACTTTAAATCCAAACTGGCAGAGGGTTACTGTGAATGCATGTGCCAACTGGGCACCGTTTTCCTAATTGATTCTTAGTTATGTAGCGCTTAAGAGTGATGTCTTATAACAGGAGTCACCTGCAAAGCAATGTCCACACACAAATGGAACAGATAGGTAACGATGACATTTAAACAGAAGTGGTGGACGTAAAGCAAGCAATAATAACATTTTGTTATCATCATGAATTACATGTTCTTATCATCATCCTCAGAATATAGGGAAAATGTTCCCTATATTGTGAACGGCTTTGGGATATCTTGAACGGTGTTGATGTGGTGATTTATGAAAGTAACAATAAAAAAGATGAAGAGTTATTTTCATATATCTTTAAATTGCATTATTCTTACTCATCAAAACTTTTTACATATAAAGAACAAGAAATTCTTAGGAAATACGTGTAGTTTCAAAATGTTATCATGCTCAGAGGCCCCAAAAACATTAAAAGTGTCAAATAAATTCGTCAGATTAAAGCTCTAATACCAGGGATGAACACTAGAGGTCCTCATAAGATAAGGAATCGTTTGACCTCTAATGCTATTTAGCTCATTGTCAGTGTATAGGAATGACAATAATCCATAGAATCAGTTGATATGTACTGTACTGTCAGTGTAATTTTACATAATTATTTTGTATAGGTGCTTAAAGAGCATTAAAATATTTTTTTTATCTTTTAAGGAAAAATTATGTGATTTAAATACATATATACACTCTCACTGATAGAACAAAGTATCTTATAAGTATGACACTATACTGCTCAGTTCACTTAATTAGAATGAGAAACAAATACAAAAAGGCCAAAAAGTCAACTAAGTTAATATGTATTTATTTTCAATATATTTGTTTATAATTATTTCACAGATGCTTATAGACTATTAAAATAATATTTAAAAATGCTTGTAGACCATAAAACATGGTAACTATTTAAAATAGGGTCCAATACCTACAAAAAAGCCTCTTGGAGCAAAATTTGACACCCAACAGGAAGTCGGTTATTTTTAATTTTCTCAGCAAATTTTGTCATTTTTGCCATTTTCAGGCCTCGTACTTGAACGAACTCCTCCTAGAGATTTATCCGGATTAACGCCAAATTTGCTGAGTGTAATCTAAAGCACTTTGTGACGTTAAATTGCAAAGATCTAGAGTTTTCATTGGAGGGCGTGTCCATAGCGGTCTCGCAAATTTCGATGTTTCGCCATGAAAAAGGAAGTTTCTATAACTCAGGCATACAATGTCCGATCTGTCCCAAACTTCACATGTGTGATAACACTCCTGACCTGAAGACATCTACATTCCCATATTCAGTTATAGTCATAGCGCCACCTGCTGGCAACAGGAAGTGTCATGCTGTACTCTACAACAAACTCCTCCAAGAGATTTATACAGATCAACACTAAAATCGGTCAGTCTAATAAAAAGGCTTTAGTGATGTTAAATTGCGAAGATCTTGAGTTTTCGTTGAAGGGCATGTCCGTGGTGGCCTGACAAAGTTTGATGTTTGGTCATGGACATAGAAGTTGTTATAACTCAGCCATAAAATGTCCAATCTGCCTCAAACTTCACATGTTTGATAAGAGTCCTGGCCTGAAGACATGTTAAGGCCAATATTCAGATATTATCATAGCGCCACCTATTGACAGCAGGATATATCATATCTTGCACTAACTTAAACATACCAAGGTCAATCTGCACCAGACTTCATATGTTTGATGAAAGTGCTGGCCTGAACACATCTACATGTCAATAATCAGTTACAGGCATAGCGCCACCAGCTGGCAGCAGGAGGTTTGGCACATTTAAGTGACTTTGATCTATTTTTCCTACATTTACTGTTTTAAAAGCATAATGCCCACCGTTTGCTGTTTTCCTAAAGCCACCGGTCGGCAGTGAGCCCGGGTGCGAGGGCCCGTTCATCGCTGCTTGCAGCTTTAATTCTTCTTCTTCTTCTTCTCCAAAATGAAAAGTCTTTTTGAGGGCCTAAACATGCCCGAAAACTCACGAAACTTTGCACACGCATCAGACCTGGCGAAAATTTACATCTGATATGGTTTTCAAAAGTGGGTGTGGCAAAATGGCTCGATAGCGCCACCTATAAAATTTCAACGGAGTGCCCCTCGAGCTACGTTTCATGTACATGTACGAAACTCGGTACACATATGTAACACACCAATACCTACAAAAAAGTCTCCTGGTGCAACATCCGAAACCCAACAGGAAGTCCGTTATATTGAATTTCCTGTACGATTTTTGTGCAGTTTTTGCCATTTTCAGGCCTCATACTTTAACGAACTCCTCCTACAGTTTTTATCCGATCATCTTCAAATTTGCTGAGTGTCATCATAAGGCCTTTGCGATGTTAAATTGCGAAGCTTTAGAGTTTTCGTCGAAGGGCGTGTCCGTGGCGGCCGGACAAACTTTGATGTTTCGCCATGAAAAAGGAAGTTGCTATAACTCAGGCATACGATGTCCGATCTGCCTCAAACTTCACATGTTTGATGACAGTCCGGTCCTGAACACACGTCAGTGCCCATATTCAGTTATAGTCATAGCGCCACCTGCTGACAACAGGAAATTACATATTTAACACTGTTACGGACTCTTAGCAACATATTGAAAAGCGTTAACAAGTCTTAAATAGGCTAGCAACATGCTACAAACATGCTAAAACATGCTAGCAACACTTAGCTAAGAGCTAAAGCATGCTATTAATACAAATACAAAAGGAAATTGCTGTAACTCATGTATATACTGTTGAATCTGACCCAAACTTAATATTCAACATGCTACAAAAATAATAAAGCATGCTAGCAACACTTAGCAAATATGCTAAAGCATGCTAATTATACAATAAAACAGGAAGTTACTCTAACTCAGGCATACCATGTCCAATCAGCACCAAACTTAACATGTTTGATAAGAATCCTGGCCTAAACACACGCCCATGCCTGTATTCAGTTATAGTCATAGCGCCACCAGCTGGTAACAGGAAGCCACATGTTTAATACTGTTGTGGATGATTAGCAACATTTAAAAAAATTCAACAACTGTTAAAAAGGGTAGCAACATGCTAGAAACATGCTATAACATGTTAGCAACATTTAGCTAAGTGCTAAAGCATGCTCTTAATGCAATGAAACAGGAAGTTACTGTAACTCAGGCATGCAATGTCCAATCAGCCCCAAACTTCACATGTTTGATAACTGTCCTGGCCTGAAGATGTCTACATGCCAATATTCAGTTATAGTTATAGCGCCACCTACTGTCAAGAGGAAGTGACATGTTTAACACGGTGACACACTATTAGCAACACACTAAAAAAGCCATTGAGTGCTAAACTAGTTTTAAAAACGTACTCAAACATGCTAGCAACACTTACTTAGTGCTAAAGCATGTTGTTAAAGACATAAAACAGGAAGTTATTGTAACTCAGGCATGCAATGTCCAATCAGCCCCAAACTTCACATGTTTGATAAGACTCCTGGCCTGAAGATATAAACATGCCCATATTCAGTTATAGTCACAGCGCCACCTGCTGACAACAGGAAGTGTCGTTTAATGGTGTTACGGACTCCTAGCAACATATTAAAAAGCGTTAGCAAGTTTTAAATAGGCTAGCATCATGCTAGAATCATGTTAAAACATGCTAGCAACACTTAGCTAAGAGCTAAAGCATGATATTAATACGAAGAAAAATAAGTGTAACTCATGCATACAATGTCCAATCTGACCCAAGCTTAATATGTTTGATAAGAGTCCTGGTCTGAACACAAGCCCATGCCCATATTCAGTTATAGTCATAGTGCCACCTACTGGCAACAGGAAGTCACATGTTTAATACTGTTGTGGATGCCAAGCAACATCTTAAAAATATCAACAAGTGTTAAATAGGGTAGCAACATAATAGAAACATGTTAGCAACATTTAGCTAAGTGCTAAAGCATACTCTTAATGCAATGAAACAGGAAGTTACTGTAACTCAGGCATGCAATGTCCAATCAGCCCCAAACTTAATTTGTTTGATAAGAGTCCTGGCCTGAATACATTTACATGCCAGTATTTAGTTATAGTCATAGTGCCACCAGCTGGCAACAGCAAATTACTTGTTTTACACTAACTTAAGCATGCAATGTACAATATGCACCAAACTTGACATGTTTGCCAATAGTCCTGGCCTGAAGACATCTAAAAGCCAATATTTCGTAATAGCGCCACCTGTTGGCAGCAGGATATGTCATGACTTACACTCAAGCATGCCATGTTCAAGCTTCACCAAACTTCATATGTTTCATAAAAGCACTGGCCTGAACACATCTGCATGCCAATATTCAGTTATAGGCATAGCACCACCAGCTGGCAGCAGGAAGATTGGCACATATCAATGACTTTGACATATTCCTCCTACATTTACTGTGTTAATAGCATAGTGCCCACCATTCGCCACCGATCGGCGGTGAGCCCGAGTGCGAGGGCCCTACCATCGCTGCTTGCAGCTTTAATTAGGGCCCGAGCCCAAAAGGGCGAAGGCCCTATTGTTCTTCTAAGGGTTATTAGGGCCCGAGCCCAAAAGGGCGAAGGCCCTATTGTTCTTCTAAGGATTCTTATTTGTTTTTTTATTTTTTTTTTTTTTATTTTTTTTTCAACCGTTGGGGCACTTTTGGGGGCCTTAACATACTCAAAAACTCTTGAAAATTTGCACACACGTCGGAATCTGCCATCGTCCGGACGCCACAGAGGCTGGGACCCGGGCGTGGTTCAGGGCCTCTACAGCGCCCCCTGGAACACAGTTTGAAAACTTGATGTACTGCGCACACATACTTGCGTGTATTGATATGAAACTCGGTACACATATAGAACTCATCGAGCTGAACAACTTTTGTACTCTATGTCATGGGCTCCACGCAACAGGAAGTGAGATATTTAGGGCTGTTTAAAAAGCGCATGCTCTGGAATTTAACGTACTCCTCCCAGGAATTCCATGGGATTGTCACCAAACTCGGTCAGCATGATCTCAAGACATTGGGGACGCTAAATTGCGAGGAGATTTTTGATATCTCGAACGGTTTGGCCGTGGCAAGGCGACAAAGTTATGGCGAGAAATGAGAAACAGGAAGTGTCTAATAACTGTTGCACACATTGCCTGATTCTGATGAAACTTCACCAGTTTGTTCCTTGTATGATGCCGATTCCATAAATGTGACTATTATGAGTCAAAGTTATAGCGCCACCAACTGGCAGCAGGAAACGTGTCATTTTCAAAATGCTTTGAAATCAGCCTCTTAATTTTAATCGATTTTCTTTAAACTTCATCAAAATCATGTCAAAACACGGCCAATAAGAATATGTAAAGGGGTCGATGATAAATCAAATGCTGTTGCCATGGCAACGTGTCAAACTTTAAAATTACATTCCTGTCTTTTCGAGGCAGATAACATGCTTAGAATTTCATGAAACTCAACACACACATCAATATTAATAATAATTAGACACTGGCAAAAGGTCATAAATGGGCGTGGAGCAGGCACTCTATAGCGCCATCTTTTGACAAAAGTTGGGGGGTTAGTTTTTCCTACAGTCACCAAACTCTGTACTTATATTGTTCTCATCAATCTGGACAACTTTCTAAATCAAACTCATTAGCTAAGACCAACAGAAAGCCGGCTATTTTGATTTGAAGGTGGATTTTTTGAAAAATCAGGTAGTAAACAAATTCACACTACTCCTAAGAACAACCAGCTGTTCACACCAAACTTTTTTAACATGAAGAGAAGATTCTGAAGATGTTAAATTGCGAGCGGATTTTGGATATCTCGAACGGTGTTGACGTGGTGATTTTTTAAAGATGTAGTAAAAAACATAACCCTAATTTTTTATATCTTTAAAGTGCAGCATCCAAACTCTTTAAAACTTTTTTCACACAGAGATCTAATCATTCTGAGCAAGTGCTGGAAATATAAATTTTATACAAGCTTCAATGAATTAAAGAAAATTAAAAAAATAACTCAGAAACCTGCTGTCACTCTGGTGAATGTCTCTACAGTATGTGTGTGCGTTCAGTCAGGCACAGAGAAGCTCATTATTGCAGGGGGGAGGGGTGAGAGGCAGAGAGGGTGACAGAGTAGAGAGCCATCCTACAGACCATCTTTGAACAAAAAATGCACATATGTATTGTAATTACATAAATATGTCTGATCTTTGAGAGTCTGATATTTTGAGAAAATATAAAGGGTCACTAAGTCTTTCATTGTTCGTATTTTGCAGTTGTTGTTTATTTATTTTTTACTTAACTGTACCATGAACTTGTCCTATTCAGTCACATAGCAAAAGATTTAAAAAAATACAACTTTTTAGCATGATCAATTTATCTTCATTGATAGACAATATTTACATAGTGTTATTTATTGAATATAAAATAATAATAATAAAAAATTAAGACAAACTTTGACAACAAAACAAACGTTACTGTTATCTCTTCAAAACATCTGAAAACCATAATTTTAAGATCAGTTATATATATATATATATGTATCACCCCGTTAAAATACTCAACTTGATTTTTAAAGATATTTTGAAAGAATGAAGCGTTTATAGAGCACTTTATTGTGTATTGCTGTACACCCACATGAACTGTGTTCATGTTCATGTTAATACACAGTACATAAACTTTGTATGAATACTTCTTTTAGCTTAATATTAATTAACATTAATAAATGCTATTTATTTATTGGTCATGTTAACTAATATAGTTAATTTTAACAAATGAAACTGGATGGCAACATTTTATATTTTATGTGTATGTGTCTGTGTGTTGATTTTAAAGTCTAACCCTTTCAATTCTGTAAACTTAAAATCCAAACTAGCAGAGGGTTACTGTGAATGCATGTGCCAACTGGGCACCGTCTTCCTTATTGATTCTTAGTTATGTAGCACTTAAGAGTGATGCCTTGTAACAGGAGGAGTCACCAGCAAAGCAATATCCACACAAAACTTGTACAGATAGGTAACAATGACATTTAAGCAGAAGTGGTGGACGTAAAGCAAACAATAATAACATTTTGTTATCATCATGAATCATGTTCTTATCATCATCATCAGAGTATAGGGAAAATTTTGCATATTGGTTCACAGTTGGCATTATCTGAAGTCCTTGCATTGATTGCATTTAATTAAATCAACATTATATTTGGTCAGTCTGATCTTGAGGCCTTAGAGATGTTAAATTGTGAGGATCTTGAGTTTTCATTGAGTTGTTATAACTTAGCCATAAAATGTCTGATCTGCCACAAAATTCACAGGTTTGGTAAGAGTCCTGGCCTGAAGACACCTAAAGGCCAATATTCAGATATTATCATAGCGCCACTTGTTGGCAGCAGGATATATCATATCTTTCACTAACTCAAACATACCAAGGTCAATCTGCACCAAACTTCATATTTTTGATAATAGTGCTGGCCTGAACACATCTACATGCCAATAATCAGTTATAGGCATAGCGCCACCAGCTGGCAGCGGCAAGTTTGGCACATTTAAATGACTTATGACATATTTTTTCTATATTTACTGTTTTAAAAGCATACTGCCCACCGTTTGCTGATTTCCTGAAGCCACCGGTCGGCGGTGAGCCCAGGTGCGAGGGCCCGTTCATCGCTGCTCGCAGCTTTAATTATTTTTTTTTATTTTTATTTTTTTATTTTTTTCAACCTTCCGGGCACTTTTGGGGGCCTTAACATACTCAAAAACTCTTGAAAATTTGCACACACGTCGGAATCTGCGGCCATCAGGACGCCAAAGAGGCTGGGACCCGGGCGTGGTTCAGGGCCTCTACAGCGCCCCCTGGAACACAGTTTGAAAACTTGATGTACTGCGCACACATACTTGCATGTATTGATATGAAACTCGGTACACATATAGATCTCACTGAGCCAAACAACTTTTGTACTCTATGTCATAGGCTCCACCTGACAGGAAGTGAGATATTTAGGGCTGTTTAAAAAGCGCATGCTCTGGAATTTAACGTACTCCTCCCAGGAATTCCATGGGATTGTCACCAAACTCGGTCAGCATGATCTCAAGACATTGGGGACGCTAAATTGCGAGGAGATTTTTGATATCTCGAACGGTTTGGCCGTGGCAAGGCGACAAAGTTATGGCGAGAAATGAGAAACAGGAAGTGTCTAATAACTGTTGACCACATTGCCTGATTCTGATGAAACTTCACCAGTTTGTTCGTTGTATGATGCCGATTCCATAAATGTGACTATTATGAGTCAAAGTTATAGCGCCACCAACTGGCAGCAGGAAGTGTGTCATTTTCAAAATGCTTTGATATCAGCCTCTTAATTTTACTCGATTTTCTTTAAACTTCATCAAAATCATGTCAAAACACGGCCGATAAGAATATGTAAAGGGGTCGATGATAAATCGAATGCTGTTGCCATGGCAACATGTCAAACTTTAAAATTAGATTCCTGTCTTTTCGAGGCAGTTAAAGGTCCACTGAAGTGCCTTGAAACACGCAGCGTTATTCTATGTGGTGACGTACTTTTAACTGAAACAAAAACATATCGCCCAGCCCCGCCCACTTATTCTGAATAGCCAATAGCGTTCCATTCATATCTGCTCGGGCCAGAGCCGTTGAGCTCGGTAAAGCCGCATTTGTGAGCTTATGACAGCCACAGACTAATAAATTACCCCACAGATTCAATATGAAACTTGCTAAAACGAAATAGTGATCATAATCATGCTGAGGCTGTGTAGTTTAATACATGCCGACCGCACATAGGAGCGCATATGATCTGCTCCGGATTAATGCGTCTCTGTGTGTAAGGGGCGGGACATTACGGACTCTAGAGAGCATTTGATTGGTCAGAGCGTTTGATGAGAAACTGAAGTGCGCGGTGATATCATCCAAATCCTTGATTCATATTGGCGGAAGTGACGAGACTGTAAGGTTTGAATGCCCATATCTTGTAAACGCGAATTTTGTCTTTGTTTTGCAGCACACTAGCTTATAGATAACCTTAAGGCTAATATATTCATACTAAAAGCCAAAAAACTTTAATTTTGATTTCAGGGGGACTTTAACATGCTTAGAATTTCATGAAACTCAACACACACATCAATATTAATGATAGTTAGACACTGGCAAAAGGTCATAAATGGGCGTGGAGCAGGCACTCTATAGCGCCATCTTTTGACAAAAGTTGGGGGGTTAGTTTTTCCTACAGTCACCAAACTCTGTACATATATTGTTCTCATCAATCTGGACAACTTTCTAAATCAAACTCATTAGCTAAGACCAACAGAAAGCCGGCTATTTTGATTTGAAGGTGGATTTTTTTGAAAAATCAGGTAGTAAACAAATTCACACTACTCCTAAGAACAACCAGCTGTTCACACCAAACTTTTTTAACATGAAGAGAAGATTCTGAAGATGTTAAATTGCGAGCGGATTTTGGATATCTCGAATGGTGTTGACGTGGTGACTTTTTAAAGATATAGTAAAAAACATAACCCTATTTTTTTATATCTTTAAAGTGCAGCATCCAAACTCTTTAAAACTTTTTTCACACAGAGATCTAATCATTCTGAGCAAGTGCTGGAAATATAAATTTTATACAAGCTTCAATGAATTAAAGAAAATTAAAAAAATAACTCAGAAACCTGCTGTCACTCTGGTGAATGTCTCTTAAGTATGTGTGTGCGTTCAGTCAGGCACAGAGAAGCTCATTATTGCAGGGGGGAGGGATGAGAGGCAGAGAGGGTGACAGAGTAGAGAGCCATCCTACAGACCATCTTTGAACAAAAAATGCACATATGTATTGTAATTACATAAATATGTCTGATCTTTGAGAGTCTGATATTTTGAGAAAATATAAAGGGTCACTACGTCTTTCATTGTTCGTATTTTGCAGTTGTTGTTTTTTATTTATTTTTTACTTAACTGTACCATGAACTTGTCCTATTCAGTCACATAGCAAAAGATTTAAAAAAATACAACTTTTTAGCATGATCAATTTATCTTCATTGATAGACAATATTTACATAGTGTTATTTATTGAATATAAAATAATAATAATAAAAAATTAAGACAAACTTTGACAACAAAACAAACGTTACTGTTATCTCTTCAAAACATCTGAAAACCATAATTTTAAGAACAGTTATAAATATATATATCACCCCGTTAAAATACTCAACTTGATTTTTAAAGATATTTTGAAAGAATGAAGCGTTTATAGAGCACTTTATTGTGTATTGTTGTACACCCACATGAACTGTGTTCATGTTCATGTTAATTCACTGTACATAAACTTTATATGAATACTTTTTTTAGCTTAATATTAATTAACATTAATAAATGCTATTTATTTATTGGTCATGTTAACTGATATAGTTAATTTTAACAAATGAAACTGGATGGCAACATTTTATATTTTGTGTGTATGTGTCTGTGTGTTGATTTTAAAGTGTAACCCTTTCAATTCTGTAAACTTAAAATCCAAACTAGCAGATGGTTACTGTGAATGCATGTGCCAACTGGGCACCGTCTTCCTTATTGATTCTTAGTTATGACAACAATTGATTTTATACAAAAATATATTATACAAAAATTTTACAGATAGGTAACAATGACATTTAAGCAGAAGTGGTGGATATAAAGGAAGCAATAATAACATTGTGCTATCATCATGAATTACATGTTCTTATTTGTAGCATACTGGTTCACAGTTGGCATCTATCTGAAGTCCTTGCATTGATTGCATTTAATTAAATCAACATTATATTTGGTCAGTCTGATCTTGAGGCCTTAGAGATGTTAAATTGTGAAGATCTTGAGTTTTCATTAAAGGGCATGTCCGTGGTGGCCTGACAAAGTTTGATGTTTCTGCATAGACATAGAAGTGGTTATAACTTAGCCTGAAAATGTCTGATCTGCCACAAAATTCACAGGTTTGGTAAGAGTCCTGGCCTGAAGACACCTAAAGACCAATATTCAGATATTATCATAGCGCCACCTGTTGGCAGCAGGATATCTCATATATTTCACTAACTCAAACATACCAAGGTCAATCTGCACCAAACTTCATATGTTTGATAATAGTGCTGGCCTGAACACATCTACATGCCAATAATCAGTTATAGGCATAGCGCCACCAGCTGGCAGCGGCAAGTTTGGCACATTTAAATGACTTATGACATATTTTTTCTATATTTACTGTATTAAAAGCATACTGCCCACCGTTTGCTGTTTTCCTGAAGCCACCGGTCGGCGGTGAGCCCGGGTGCGAGGGCCCGTTCATCGCTGCTCGCAGCTTTAATTAGGGCCCGAGCACCGATGGTGTGAGGACCCTATTGAATCTGCTCCGTTTATTATTATTATTAGGGCCCGAGCACCGATGGTGTGAGGACCCTATTGGATCTGCTTCGTTTATTATTAGGGCCCGAGCACTACAGTGCGAGGACCCTATTGGAATTGCTCCGTTTATTATTAGGGCCCGAGCCCAGAATGGGCGAAGGCCCTATTGTTTTTCTAAGGATTATTATTATTATTATTTCATCAATGTTTTGGGTAATTTCGGGGCCCTTAACATACACGAAAACTCTTGAAACTTTGCACACACATTGGAACCTGCGGCCATCAGGGCCGGACCAACTTTGACATGGGGGGGGTCACCTGGGGGGGGCGTGGCACAGCATGAAAAAAAAATACATTTGAGGGACTCTGGAGCGCACACCGGTTGACCTACAGTTATCAAAATTCATACACATATAGACCTCATCGGGCTGAAAAACTTTCATGCTCAAAGTCAGTGCTTCACCCTACAGGAAGTCAGCTATTCAGGGATGTCTAAAAAGCGCATGCAATGGAATTTGAAATACTCCTCCTAGACCTTTCCACCGATGGCCACCAAACTCGGTCAGCATGATCTCAAGACATTGGGGACGCAAAATTGCCAGGGGATTTTTGATATCTCGAACGGTTTGGCCGTGGCGGGGCGACAAAGTTATGGCGAGAAATGAGAAACAGGAAGTGTCTAATAACTTTAACACACTTTGTCTGATTTTGACCAAACTTCAGCAGTTTGTTCATCTTATGATGCCGATCACAGAGATGTGACTATTAGGAGTCAAAGTTATAGCGCCACCAACTGGCAGCACAAAGCGCAACATTTTCTAAATGCTTTTAAATCAACCTCTTAATTTTACTCAATTTGCTTCAAACTTCATCTCAATAATGTTGAAACATGGCCAATGAGAATCTGTGAATTGCATTATCGATAACTTTTATCATGTTGCCATGGCAACGTATCAAACTTTAACTTTAGCTTTTTGTGTTTTGGAGCCACTTAAAATACTCAGAATTTCATGAAACTTCACACACACATCTGTATTAATGATATTTAGACACTGATAAAAGCCCATAAATGGGTGTGGAGCAGGCGCTCCATAGCGCCACCTTTTGACAAAAGTTGGGGGTTTAGTTTGTCCTACAGTCACCAAACTCGGTACATATATTGATCTCATCAAGCCAGAAACATTTCCAATTTACACCCATTAGCTACGATCGACAGGAAGTCAGCTATTTTGATTTGAATGTGGATATTTGGAAAAATCAGGCTGTGGAATTTTATATACTTCTCTCGGGAAAACCAACCAATTCACACCAAACTTTTTTGACATGATGCCAACATTCTGAAGATGCTAAATTGCGAGCAGATTTAGGATATCTTGAACGGTGTTGATGTGGTGATTGATTGAAATCAGAGTAAAAAAAGATAGCCGTAATTTTATTATATCTTTAAAGTGCAGCATCCAAAGTCTTTGAAACTTTTTTCATACAGACTACTAGTCATTCTGATCAGACACCGTTCATTTCATAATTATACAAAGATCTATGAATTAATGAAAATTAAAAAACAAATCTGATCCCTCTCTGCTCTGCACTTATGTGTGTGCGTGGTAAGTGGGTGTGTGTTTGTTGAGTGTTAGGGTGAGAGTGGGGAGGGGGGATGGGTGGAAAGAGAGAGTCAGAGAGGAGGAGATAGAAGGGAATATTTAAACTCTTGGTTGTTTATTCATTAGGATGTGAATTAGGGCTGGGTATTGTGACCAATTTAGCAATTCGATTCGATTCTTATTTTTATGGTTTCGATTCAATTCGATTCGATATCGATTAGCTATCAATATTTCATTTAAAATGTTAGTTTTGCAGACATGGGATCCATATTTTGATATAAATGCTGGTAACTTAAAACTCCCCTACTTAAGTGTATTACTGAAATACACATCTACATTAATAATAGGGTGCACACAGTTGTTTATTTTAAACAACTTTTATTTTAAATGAATACTGTAACAAGAAGTCATAAATATGTGCATCCAATGTACACCATGTAAACAAACTGCAAAATGCACATTACTGTAAAAAAATAAAAAGACTAAATGTGCAACAGTGAAATCTATTAAGAACTTCAAACATGTTTAAGAAATAAAACATTTTTCTAAATTCAAATCAGGCCCATCATAAAGCCCTTGTCTGCATATACAAAACATTCTAACTGTCCATAAAACTAACAGTTCTTAACTACAGCCTAATCATTTTTGATCACCAGATTTTTTTTGCAAAAAATTTATACCCATTAGCTACGACCAACAGGAAGTCAGCTATTTTGATTTGAATGTGGATTTTTGGAAAAATATAGCTGTGAATAAATTCATATCACTCATAGCAGAATCAGACAGTTCACACCAAACTTTGTCAACATGATGCCAAGATACTGAAGATGTTAAAATGTGAACGGCTTTGGGATATCTTGAACGGTGTTGATGTGGTGATTTATGAAAGTAACAGTAAAAAAGATGAAGAGTTATTTCCATATATCTTTAAATTGCATTATTCTAACTCATCAAAACTTTTTACATATAAAGAACAAGAAATTCTTAGGAAATACGTGTAGTTTCAAAAGGTTATCATGCTCAGAGGCCCCAAAAACATTAAAAGTGTCATATAAATTTGTCAGATTAAAGCTCTAGTACCAGGGATGAACACTAGAGGTCCTCATAAGATAAGGAATCGTTTGAACAATAATGCTATTTAGCTCATTCTCAGTGTATAAGAATGAAAATAATCCATAGAATCAGTTTATATATACTGTACTGTCAGTGTACTTTTACATAATTATTTTGTATAGGTGCTTAAAGAGCATTAAAATCTTTTATTAATCTTTTAAGGAAAACTTATATGATTTATATACATATATACAATCTCACTGATAGAATAAAAAATCTTATAAGTATGACACTATACTGCTCAGTTCACTTAATTAGAATGAGAAACAAATACATCAACTAAGTTAATATGTATTTATTTTTAATAAATTTGTTTATAATTATTTCACAGATGCTTATAGATCATTAAAATAATATTTAAAAATGGTTGTAGATCATAAAACATGGTAACTATTTAAAATAGGGTCTCTTTTGTTAACAATGGTTAATGAACTAACACACGAACGAACAACGAACAATATATTTGTATTCGATTTTCTTCAAACTTCATCAGAATGATGTAAAAACACGGCCGATGAGAGTCTGTAAAGGTGTCCCTGATGCATCAAATGCTGCTGCCATGGCAAATAAATAAAAATACAAAATACATTCAAATATTTGTTTCCTGTGTTTGTGAGGCAGATATCGTGCCTAGAATTTCATTTTCCATTTTCAATTTTCAATGATTTATTATATATTTAAAGTGCAGCATCCTAACTCTTTGAAACTTTTTTCATACAAATAACTATTCATTCTGATTAAACACAGTTCATTTCATAATTATACAAAACTCCACGAATGAAAGAAAATTAAAAAACATATCTGATCTCACTCTGCTCTGCACTCTATGTGTGTGTTTGTGTGGTAAGTGGCTGAGTGTAAGGAGGGGGGATGGGTGGCAAGAGAAAGAGTCAGACAGGAGGGGAGACAGTTAGTGTTAGTCCAAAGGGTTACTGTGAATGCATGTGCCAACTGGGCACCGTTTTCCTGATGCTATCGGGATGGCGACTGCCAGACGGCGAGGGCCCGGTCAACGCTGCTTGCAGCTTTAATTAGGGCCCGAGCCCAAAAGGGCGAAGGCCCTATTGTTCTTCTAAGGATTCTTATTTTTTTTTTTTTTTTTTTTTTTTTGTTAACCTTCCGGGCACTTAAGGGGGTCTTAACATACTCAAAAACTCTTGAAAATTTGCACAGACGTCGGAATCTGCGGCCATCAGGACGCCACAGAGGCTGGTACCGGGGCGTGGCAAGGGGACTCTACAGCGCCCCCTGGAATTTTGAGGGCCATATAGCACACATACTTGAACGTACACATATGAAACTCGGTACACATATAGAACTCATTGAGCTGAACAACTTTTGTACTCTATGTCATTTTCTCCACGCAACAGGAAGTGAGATATTTAGGGCTGTGTAAAAAGCGCATGCTCTGGAATTTAACGTACTCCTCCCAGGGTTTCGATAGGATTGTCACCAAACTCGGTCAGCATGATCTCAAGACATTGGGGACGCTAAATTGCGAGGGGATTTTTGATATCTCGAACGGTTTGGCCGTGGCAAGGCGACAAAGTTATGGCGAGAAATGAGAAACAGGAAGTGTCTAATAACTGTTGCACACATTGCCTGATTCTGATGAAACTTCACCAGATTGTTCGTTGTATGATGCCGATTCCATAAATGTGACTATTATGAGTCAAAGTTATAGCGCCACCAACTGGCAGCAGGAAGCGTGTCATTTTCAAAATGCTTTGAAATCAGCCTCTTAATTTTACTTGATTTTCTTTAAACTTCATCAAAATCATGTCAAAACACGGCTGATAAGAATATGTAAAGGGGTCGATGATAAATCAAATGCTGTTGCCATGGCAACGTCTCAAACTTTAAAATTAGATTCCTGTCTTTTCGAGGCAGATAACATGCTAAGAATTTCATGAAACTCAACACACACATCAATATTAATGATAGTTAGACACTGGCAAAAGGTCATAAATGGGCGTGGAGCAGGCACTCTATAGCGCCATCTTTTGACAAAAGTTGGGGGGTTAGTTTTTCCTACAGTCACCAAACTCTGTACATATATTGTTCTCATCAATCTGGACAACTTTCTAAATTAAACTCATTAGCTAAGACCAACAGGAAGCCGGCTATTTCCATTTGAATGTGTTTTTTTGGAAAAATCAGGCTGTAAACAAATTCACACTTCTTCTAAGAACAACCAGCTATTCACACCAAACTTTTTTAACATGAAGAGAAGATTCTGAAGATGTTAAATTGCGAGCGGATTTTGGATATCTTGAATGGTGTTGACGTGGTAATTTTTTAAAGATGTAGTAAAAAACATAACCGTCATTTTATTTATATCTTTAAAGTGCAGCATCCAAACTCTTTACAACTTTTTTCACACAGAGATCTAATCATTCTGAGCAAGTGGTGTTAATATAAATTTTCTACAAGCTTCAATGAATTAATGAAAATTAAAAAACAAAATCAGAAACCTGCTGTCACTCTGGGTGAATGTCTCTACTGTATGTATGTGCGTTCAGTCAGGCTGAGAGAAGCTCATTATTGCAGGGGGGAGGGGTGAGAGGCAGAGAGGGTGACAGAGTAGAGAGCCATGCTACAGACCATCTTTGAGTTAGAAATGCACATATATGTACTTTAATTACATAAATATGTCTGATCTTTGAGTGTCTGATATTTTGAGAAAATATAAAGGGTCATTAAGTCTTTCATTGTTTGTATTTTGCAGTTGTTGTTTTTTATTTATTTTTTACTGAACTATACCATGAACTTGTCCTATTCAGTCACATAGCAAAAGATTAAGAAAAATACAACTTTTAAGCATGAGTGATTTATCTTCATTGTAGACAATATTTTCATAGTGTTATTTATTAAATATAAAATTATAATAATTAAAAATTTCAAGACAAACTTTGACAACAAAAACTTTGCTGTTATCTGTTCAAAACATCTGAAAACCATCATTTTAAGATCAGTTATATATATATCGCCCCATTAAAATACTCAACTTGATTTTTAAAGATATTTTGAAGGAATGAAGCGTTTATAGAGCACTTTATTGTGTATTGCTGTACACCCACATTAACTGTGTTCATGTTAATTCACAGTACATAAACTATATATAAATACTTTTTTTAGCTTAATATTAATTAACATTAATAAATGCTATTTATTTATTGGTCATGTTAACTAATATAGTTAATGTTAACAAATGAAACTGGATGGCAACATTTTATATTTTGTGTGTATGTGTCTGTGTGTTGATTTTAAAGTCTAACCCTTTCAATTCTGTAAACTTAAAATCCAAACTAGCAGAGGGTTACTGTGAATGCATGTGCCAACTGGGCACCGTCTTCCTTATTGATTCTTAGTTATGTAGCACTTAAGAGTGATGTCTTATAACAGGAGTCACCAGCAAAGCAATATCCACACAAAAATTGTACAGAGAGGTAACAATGACATTTAAGCAGAAGTGGTGGACGTAAAGCAAGCAATAATAACATTTTGTTATCATCATGAATTACATGTTCTTATCATCATCATCAGAATATTGGGAAAATGTTCCCTATATTGTGAACGGCTTTGGGATATCTTGAACGGTGTTGATGTGGTGATTTATGAAAGTAACAATAAAAAAGATGAAGAGATATTTTCATTTATCTTTAAATTGCATTATTCTAACTCATCAAAACTTTTTACATATAAAGAACAAGAAATCCTTAGGATATACGTGTAGTTTCAAAATGTTATCATGCTCAGAGGCCCCAAAAACATTAAAAGTGTCATTTAAATTTGTCAAATTAAAGCTCTAATACCAGGGATGAACACTAGAGGTCCTCATAAGATAAGGAATCGTTTGACCTCTAATGCTATTTAGCTCATTGTCAGTGTATAAGAATGACAATAATCCATAGAATCAGTTGATATAGACAGTCAGTGTACTTTTACATAATTATTTTGTATAGGTGCTTAAAGAGCATTACAATCTTTTTTTTATCTTTTAAGGGAAAATTATATGATTTAAATACATATATATACACTCTCACTGGTAGAACAAACAATCTTATAAGTATGACACTATAATGCTCAGTTCACTTAATTAGAATGAGAAACAAATACAAAAAGGCCAAACAAAAAATCAACTAAGTTAATATGTATTTATTTTTAATATATTTGTTTATAATTATTTCACAGATGCTTATAGATTATTAAAATAATATTTAAAAATGCTTGTAGACCATAAAACATGGTAACTATTTAAAATAGGGTCTCTTTTGTTAACAATGGCTAATGAACTAACAAACACGAACAAACAACGAACAATATATTTGTACTCGATTTTCTTCAAACTTCATCAGAATAATGTAAAAGCCCAGATGCATCAAATGCTGTTGCCATGGCAAATAAATAAAAATAAAAAATACATTAAAATATTTGTTTCCTGTGATATTTAAGGCAGATAGCGTGCTTAAAATTTCATTTTCCATTTTCAATTTTCAATGATTTATTATATATTTAAAGTGCAGCATCCTAACTCTTTGAAACTTTTTTCATAAAAAATAACTATTCATTCTGATCAAACATAGTTCATTTCATAATTATACAAAACTCCACGAATGAAAGAAAAAAAAAACATATCTGATCTCACTCTGCTTTGCAGGAGGAGAGACAGTAAGGGTTAGTCCAAAGGGTTACTGTGAATGCATGTGCCAACTGGGCACCGTTTTCCTGATGCTATCGGGATGGCGACTGCACAGACGGCGAGGGCCCGGTCATCGCTGCTTGCAGCTTTAATTCTTCTTCTTCTTCTTCTTCTTCTCCAAAATGAAAAGTCTTTTTGAGGGCCTAAACATGCCCGAAAACTCACGAAACTTTGCACACGCATCAGACCTGGCGAAAATTTACATCTGATATCGTTTTCAAAAGTGGGTGTGGCAAAATGGCTCGATAGCGCCACCTATAAAATTTCAACGGAGTGCCCCTCGAGCTACGTTTCACGTACATGTACGAAACTCGGTACACATATGTAACACACCAATACCTACAAAAAAGTCTCCTGGTGCAACATCCGAAACTCAACAGGAAGTCCGTTATATTGAATTTCCTGTACGATTTTTGTGCAGTTTTTGCCATTTTCAGGCCTCATACTTTAACGAACTCCTCCTACAGTTTTTATCCGATCATCTTCAAATTTGCTGAGTGTCATTATAAGGCCTTTGCGATGTTAAATTGCGAAGCTTTAGAGTTTTCGTCAAAGGGCGTGTCCGTGGCGGCCGGACAAACTTTGATGTTTCGCCATGAAAAAGGAAGTTGCTATAACTCAGGCATACGATGTCCGATCTGCCTCAAACTTCACATGTTTGATGACAGTCCGGTCCTGAACACACGTCAGTGCCCATATTCAGTTATAGTCATAGCGCCACCTGCTGACAACAGGAAATGACATGTTTAACACTGTTACGGACTCCTAGAAACATATTGAAAAGCGTTAACAAGTCTTAAATAGGCTAGCAACATGCTACAAACATGCTAAAACATGCTAGCAACACTTAGCTAAGAGCTAAAGCATGCTATTAATACAAATACAAAAGGAAATTGCTGTAACTCATGTATATAATGTTGAATCTGACCCAAACTTAATATTCAACATGCTACAAAAATAATAAAGCATGCTAGCAACACTTAGCTAATATGCTAAAGCATGCTAATAATACAATGAAACAGGAAGTTACTCTAACTCAGGCATACAATGTCCAATCAGCCCCAAACTTAACATGTTTGATAAGAATCCTGGCCTAAACACACGCCCATGCCCGTATTCAGTTATAGTCATAGCGCCACCAGCTGGTAACAGGAAGCCACATGTTTAATACTGTTGTGGATGCCTAGCAACATTTTAAAAAAAATTCAACAACTGTTAAACAGGGTAGCAACATGCTAGAAACATGCTATAACATGTTAGCAACATTTAGCTAAGTGCTAAAGCATACTCTTAATGCAATGAAACAGGAAGTTACTGTAACTCAGGCATGCAATATCCAATCAGCCCCAAACTTCACATGTTTGATAACAGTCCTGGCCTGAAGATATCTACATGCCAATATTCAGTTATAGTTATAGCGCCACCTACTGTCAACAGGAAGTGACATGTTTAACACTGTGGCACACTATTAGCAACACACTAAAAAAGCCATTGAGTGCTAAACTAGTTTAAAACGTACTCAAACATGCTAGCAACACTTACTTAGTGCTAAAGCATGTTGTTAAAGACATAAAACAGGAAGTTACTGTAACTCAGACATGCAATGTCCAATCTGCCCCAAACTTCACGTTTGATAAGAGTCCTGGCCTGAAGATATAGACATGCCCATATTCAGTTATAGTCACAGCGCCACCTGCTGACAACAGGAAGTGACGTTTAATGGTGTTACAGACTCCTAGCAACATAATAAAAAGCATCAGCAAGTTTTAAATAGGCTAGCATCATGCTAGAATCATGTTAAAACATGCTAGCAACACTTAGCTGAGAGCTAAAGCATGATATTAATACAAAGAAAAATAAGTGTAACTCATGCATACAATGTCCAATCTGACCCAAGCTTAATATGTTTGATAAGAGTCCTGGTCTGAACACAAGCCCATGCCCATATTCAGTTATAGTCATAGTGCCACCTGCTGGCAACAGGAAGTCACATGTTTAATACTGTTGTGGATGCCCAGCAACATTTTAAAAATATCAACAAGTGTTAAATAGGGTAGCAACATGCTATAACATGTTAGCAACATTTAGCTAAGTGCTAAAACATACTCTTAATGCAATGAAACAGGAAGTTACTGTAACTCAGGCATGCAATGTCCAATCAGCCCCAAACTTCACATGTTTGATAACAGTCCTGGCCTGAAGATATCTACATGCCAATATTCAGTTATAGTTATAGCGCCACCTACTGTCAACAGGAAGTGACATGTTTAACACTGTGACACACTATTAGCAACACACTAAAAAAGCCATTGAGTGCTAAATTAGTTTAAAACGTACTCAAACATGCTAGCAACACTTACTTAGTGCTAAAGCATGTTGTTAAAGACATAAAACAGGAAGTTACTGTAACTCAGATATGCAATGTCCAATCAGCCCCAAACTTCACGTTTGATAAGAGTCCTGGCCTGAAGATATATACATGCCCATATTCAGTTATAGTCACAGCGCCACCTGCTGACAACAGGAAGTGACATTTAATGGTGTTACGGACTTCTAGCAACATAATAAAGAGCGTCAGCAAGTTTTAAATAGGCTAGCATCATGCTAGAATCATGTTAAAACATGCTAGCAACACTTAGCTGAGAGCTAAAGCATGATATTAATACAAAGAAAAATAAGTGTAACTCATGCATACAATGTCCAATCTGACCCAAGCTTAACATGTTTGATAAGAGTCCTGGTCTGAACACAAGCCCATGCCCATATTCAGTTATAGTCATAGTGCCACCTGCTGGCAACAGGAAGTCACATGTTTAATACTGTTGTGGATGCCAAGCAACATTTTAAAAATATCAACAAGTGTTAAATAGGGTAGCAACATGCTAGAAACATGTTAGCAACATTTAGCTAAGTGCTAAAGCATACTCTTAATGCAATGAAACAGGAAGTTACTGTAACTCAGGCGTGCAATGTCCAATCAGCCCCAAACTTAATATGTTTGATAAGAGTCTTGGCCTGAGTACATTTACATGCCAATATTTAGTTATAGTCATAGCGCCACCAGCTGGCAACAGCAAATTACTTGTTTTACACTAACTTAAGCATGCAATGTACAATTTGCACCAAACTTGACATGTTTGCCAATAGTCCTGGCCTGAAGACATCTAAAAGCCAATATTTTGTAATAGCGCCACCTGTTGGCAGCAGGATATGTCATGACTTACACTCAAGCATGCCATGTTCAAGCTTCACCAAACTTCATATGTTTGATAAAAGCACTGGCCTGAACACATCTGCATGCCAATATTCAGTTATAGGCATAGCGCCACCAGCTGGCAGAAGGAAGATTGGCACATATCAATGACTTTGACATATTCCTCCTACATTTTCTGTGTTAATAGCATAGTGCCCACCATTCGCCACCGATCGGGGGTGAGCCCGAGTGCGAGGGCCCTACCATCGCTGCTTGCAGCTTTAATTATTATTATTATTCTTATCCGGAATGAATCGCATTTTTGAGGGCCTAAACATACCCGAAAACTAACAAAACTTTGCACACACATCAGACCTGGCGAAAATGGACATCTGATATGGGTTGCAGAAGTGGGTGTGGCAAAATGGCTCAATAGCGCCACCTTTACACGTTCCGCGGTGTGCGCATTCAGCTGTGATTATCGTACATGCACAAAAATCGGTACACATATGTAACACACCAATACCTACAAAAAAGCCTCTTGAGATAAAATCCGAAAACCAACAGGAAGTCGGTTATTATTAATTTTCTCAGCAAAATTTGTGTCATTTTTGCCATTTTCAGGTGTCATACTTGAACGAACTCCTCCTAGAGATTTATTCCGATCAACAGCAAATTTGGTGAGTCTAATCTAAAGCCCTTTGTGACGTTAAATTGTGAAGATCTAGAGTTTTCATCGGAGGGCGTGTCCGTGGCGGCCTCGCAAATTTCGATGTTTCGCCATGAAAAAGGAAGTTGCTATAACTTAGGCATAAAATGTCCGATCTGTCCCAAACTTCACATGTGTGATAACACTCCTGACCTGAAGACATCTACATCCCCATATTCAGTTATAGTCATAGCGCCACCTGCTGGCAACAGGAAGTGTCATGTTGTACTCTGCAACAAACTCCTCCTAGAAATTTATGCAGATCAACACCAAAATCGGTCAGTCTAATATAAAGGCTTTAGTGATGTTAAATTGCGAAGATCTTGAGTTTTCGTTGAAGGGCGTGTCCATGGCGGCCTGACAAATTTCGAGTTCTCGCCATGGATATAAAATTTGTTATAACTCAGCCATAAAATGTCCAATTAGCCTCAAACTTCACATATTCGATAAGAGTCCTGGCCTGAACACATCTGAAGGCCAATATTCTATTATAATCACAGCGCCACCTGTTGGCAACAGGAAATGACTTGTATCAAACTCCTCCTAGAGATTTAATGATATCAACATTATATTTGGTCAGTCTGATCTAGAGGCCTTAGAGATGTTAAATTGCGAAGATCTTGAGTTTTCGTCAAAGGGCGTGTCCGTGGTGGCCTGACAAAGTTTGACGTTTCGCCATGGACATAGAAGTTGTTATAACTCAGCCATAAAATATCCGATCTGCCTCAAACTTCACAGGTTTGGTAAGAGTCCTGCCCTGAAGACATCTAAAGGCAAATATTCAAATATTATCATAGCGCCACCTGTTGGCAGCAGGATATATCATATCTTTCACTAACTCAAACATACCAAAGGTCGATCTGCACCAAACGTCATATGTTTGATGAAAGTGCTGGCCTGAACACATCTACATGCCAATAATCAGTTATAGGCATAGCGCCACCAGCTGGCAGCAGGAAGTTTGGCACATTTAAGTGACTTTGATCTATTTTTCCTACATTTACTGTATTAAAAGCATACTGCCCACCATTTGATGTTTTCCTAAAGCCACCGGTCGGCGGTGAGCCCGGTTGCGAGGGCCCGTTCATCGCTGCTTGCAGCTTTAATTATAGTGTTGAGTTTCATGAAATTCTAAGCATGTTATCTGCCTCGAAAAGACAGGAATCTAATTTTAAAGTTTGAGACGTTGCCATGGCAACAGCATTCCATTTATCATCGACCCCTTTACATAATCTTATCGGCCGTGTTTTGACATGATTTTGATGAAGTTTAAAGAAACTCAAGTAAAATTAAGAGGCTGATTTCAAAGCATTTTGAAAATGACACGCTTCCTGCTGCCAGTTGGTGGCGCTATAACTTTGACTCATAATAGTCACATTTATGGAATCGGCATCATACAACGAACAAACTGGTGAAGTTTCATCAGAATCAGGCAATGTGTGCAACAGTTATTAGACACTTCCTGTTTCTCATTTCTCGCCATAACTTTGTCGCCTTGCCACGGCCAAACCGTTCGAGATATCAAAAATCTCCTCGCAATTTAGCATCCCCAATGTCTTGAGATCATGCTGACCGAGTTTGGTGACAATCCTATCGAAACCCTGGGAGGAGTACGTTAAATTCCAGAGCATGCGCTTTTTACACAGCCCTAAATATCTCACTTCCTGTTGCGTGGAGAAAATGACATAGAGTACAAAAGTTGTTCAGCTCAATGAGTTCTATATGTGTACCGAGTTTCATATGTGTACGTTCAAGTATGTGTGCTATATGGCCCTCAAAATTCCAGGGGGCGCTGTAGAGTCCCCTTACCACGCCCCGGTACCAGCCTCTGTCGCGTCCTGATGGCCGCAGATTCCGACGTGTGGGCAAATTTTCAAGAGTTTTTGAGCATGTTAAGACCCCTTTAAGTGCCCGGAAGGTTCACAAAAAATAAAAAAATAAATTAAAGCTGCGAGCAGCGATGAACGGGCCCTCGCACCCGGGCTCACCACCGACCGGTGGCTTCAGGAAAACAGCAAACGGTGGGCAGTATGCTTTTAATACAGTAAATGTAGGAGAAATATGTCAAAGTCACTTAAATGTGCCAAACTTGCCGCTGCCAGCTGGTGGCGCTATGCCTATAACTGATTATTGGCATGTAGATGTGTTCAGGCCAGCACTATTATCAAACATATGAAGTTTGGTGCAGATTGACCTTGGTATGTTTGAGTTAGTGAAATATATGATATATCCTGCTGCCAACAGGTGGCGCTATGATAATATCTGAATATTGGTCTTTAGGTGTCTTCAGGCCAGGACTCTTACCAAACCTGTGAATTTTGTGGCAGATCAGACATTTTCAGGCTAAGTTATAACCACTTCTATGTCTATGCAGAAACATCAAACTTTGTCAGGCCACCACGGACATGCCCTTTAATGAAAACTCAAGATCTTCACAATTTAACATCTCTAAGGCCTCAAGATCAGACTGACCAAATATAATGTTGATTTAACTAAATGCAATCAATGCAAGGACTTCAGATAAATGCCAACTGTGAACCAGTATGCTACAAATTCCCTATTTTCTGATGAAGATGATAAGAACATGATTCATGATGATAGCAAAATGTTATTATTGCTTTCTTTACGTCCACCACTTCTGCTTAAATGTCATTGTTACCTATCTGTACAATTTTTGTGTGGATATTGCTTTGCTGGTGACTCCTGTTATAAGACATAACTCTTAAGTGCTACATAACTAAGAATCAATAAGGAAGACGGTGCCCAGTTGGCACATGCATTCACAGTAACCCTCTGCTAGTTTGGATTTTAAGTTTACAGAATTGAAAGGGTTACACTTTAAAATCAACACACAGACACATACACACAAAATATAAAATGTTGCCATCCAGTTTCATTTGTTAAAATTAACTATATTAGTTAACATGACCAATAAATAAATAGCATTTATTAATGTTAATTAATATTAAGCTAAAAAAAGTATTCATATAAAGTTTATGTACTGTAAATTAACATGAACATGAACACAGTTCATGTGGGTGTACAGCAATACACAATAAAGTGCTCTATAAACGCTTCATTCTTTCAAAATATCTTTAAAAATCAAGTTAAGTATTTTAACAGGGTGATACATATATATATAACTGATCTTAAAATTATGGTTTTCAGATGTTTTGAAGAGATAACGGTAACACTTTCTATGAAGCCCATATTTATAATACATTATAAGGGTATTCTTAAGGCATTATAATTAATTTACAATGCATTATAAAAAACCTTATAATATGTTATATCATCTCATGAGTATTCATAAGAACAGTTTTAATGTATTATAATTTTTACTTATTTGTGGTTATAGCTTTTAAGAGTATGATTACCTCCTCCATAGTTATAACGTATTATAAGTCTCATATCTTGCCATGTTTCTCATGTCACTTTACTTTAAGCACACAAAGACCACTTATAAGTAATTATAATGATATTTCTCAAAGAGCCATACGATCAGGTAATAGATGAGATATGACACATTCCCCAAAGACAAACTGATTATAAGTAACTTTGCAAGTATGTGAACCTGTAGCTGGAAAGTGTAAGCTTATGGTCTATAGACTAAGGGGACCATCAAAATAAAAGATAATGTAAAAATTAAATGTAATATGATATAGTCTATCATAAATTAGGTAGATTAAATATGCGTCAATTGTTATAAATAATCATAATTTTAAAAGTTATAACCTCAAATACTCAAGTATTATAATGTATTATAATTGTTGTTATGAATATTCATGAAATTATATAACATATTATAAGGTTTATTATAATGCATTATGCATTCATTGTAATGCCTTAGTAATACCCTCATAATGTATTATAAATAGGGGCTTCATAGAAAGTGTTACCGAGATAACAGTAACGTTTGTTTTGTTGTCAAAGTTTGTCTTAATTTTTTATTATTATGATTTTATATTCAATAAATAACACTATGTAAATATTGTCTATCAATGAAGATAAATTGATCATGCTAAAAAGTTGTATTTTTTTAAATCTTTTGCTATGTGACTGAATAGGACAAGTTCATGGTACAGTTAAGTAAAAAATAAATAAAAAACAACAACTGCAAAATACGAACAATGAAAGACTTAGTGACCCTTTATATTTTCTCAAAATATCAGACTCTCAAAGATCAGACATATTTATGTAATTACACTACATACAGTATGTGCATTTTGTTCAAAGATGGTCTGTAGAATGGCTCTCTACTCTGTCACCCTCTCTGCCTCTCACCCCTCCCCCCTGCAATAATGAGCTTCTCTGTGCCTGACTGAACGCACACACATACTGTAGAGACATTCACCAGAGTGACAGCAGGTTTCTGAGTTATCTTTTTAATTTTCTTTAATTCATTGAAGCTTGTATAAAATTTATATTTCCAGCACTTGCTCAGAATGATTAGATCTCTGTTTGAAAAAAGTTTTAAAGAGTTTGGATGCTGCACTTTAAAGATATAAAAAATTAGGGTTATGTTTTTTACTACATCTTTAAAAAATCACCACGTCAACACCGTTCGAGATATCCAAAATCCGCTCGCAATTTAACATCTTCAGAATCTTCTCTTCATGTTAAAAAAGTTTGGTGTGAACAGCTGGTTGTTCTTAGGAGTAGTGTGAATTTGTTTACTACCTGATTTTTCAAAAAATCCACCTTCAAATCAAAATAGCCGGCTTTCTGTTGGTCTTAGCTAATGAGTTTGATTTAGAAAGTTGTCCAGATTGATGAGAACAATATACGTACAGAGTTTGGTGACTGTAGGAAAAACTATTTTGTCAAAAGATGGCGCTATAGAGTGCCTGCTCCACGCCCATTTATGACCTTTTGCCAGTGTCTAACTATCATTAATATTGATGTGTGTGTTGAGTTTCATGAAATTCTAAGCATGTTATCTGCCTCGAAAAGACAGGAATGTAATTTTAAAGTTTGACACGTTGCCATGGCAACAGCATTTGATTTATCATCGACCCCTTTACATATTCTTATCGGCCGTGTTTTGACATGATTTTGATGAAGTTTAAAGAAAATCGAGTAAAATTAAGAGGCTGATTTCAAAGCATTTTGAAAATGACACGTTTCCTGCTGCCAGTTGGCGGCGCTATAACTTTGACTCATAATAGTCACATTTATGGAATCGGCATCATACAACGAACAAACTGGTGAAGTTTCATCAGAATCAGGCAATGTGTGCAACAGTTATTAGACACTTCCTGTTTCTCATTTCTCGCCATAACTTTGTCGCCTTGCCACGGCCAAACCGTTCGAGATATCAAAAATCTCCTCGCAATTTAGCGTTCCCAATGTCTTGAGATCATGCTGACCGAGTTTGGTGACAATCCCATGGAATTCCTGGGAGGAGTACGTTAAATTCCAGAGCATGCACTTTTTAAACAGCCCTAAATATCTCACTTCCTGTTGCGTGGAGCCCATGACATAGAGTACAAAAGTTGTTCAGTTCGATGAGTTCTATATGTGTACCGAGTTTCATATCAATACGCGCAAGTATGTGTGCGCAGTACATCAAGTTTTCAAACTGTGTTCCAGGGGGCGCTGTAGAGGCCCTGAACCACGCCCGGGTCCCAGCCTCTGTGGCGTCCGGACGACGGCAGATTCCGACGTGTGTGCAAATTTTCAAGAGTTTTTGAGTATGTTAAGGCCCCCAAAAGTGCCCCAACGGTTGAAAAAAATAAAAAAAAAATTAAAGCTGCAAGCAGCGATGACCGGGCCCTCGCCGACTGTGCAGTCACCATCCCGATAGCATCAAGAAAACGGTGCCCAGTTTGGCACATGCATTCACAGTAACCCTTTGGACTAACCCTAACTGTCTCTCCTCCTCTCTGACTCTTTCTCTTACCACCCATCCCACTTCCTTACACTCAGCCACTTACCTCACAAACAAGAGTGCAGAGCAGAGTGAGATCAGATATGTTTTATTTTTTTATTTTCTTTCATTCGTGGAGTTTTGTATAATTATGAAATGAACTGTGTTTGATCAGAATGAACAGTTATTTGTATGAAAAAAGTTTCAAAGAGTTAGGATGCTGCACTTCAAATATATAATAAATCATTGAAAATTGAAAATGGAAAATGAAATTCTAAGCACGCTCTCTGCCTCAAAAACAGGAAAAAAATATTTGAATGTATTTTTTACTTTTATTTATTTGCCATGGCAACAGCATTTGATGCATCAGGGACGCCTTTACAGACTCTCATCGGCTGTGTTTTTACATTATTCTGATGAAGTTTGAAGAAAATTGAGTACAAATATATTGTTTGTTGTTCGTTCGAGTTTGTTAGTTCATTACCCATTGTTAACAAAAGAGACCCTATTTTAAATAGTTACCATGTTTTATGATCTACAACCGTTTTTAAATATTATTTTAATGATCTATAAGCATCTGTGAAATAATTATAAACAAATATATTAAAAATAAATACATATTAACTTAGTTGATGTATTTGTTTCTCATTCTAATTAAGTGAACTGAGCAGTATAGTGTGATACTTATAAGATTTTTTATTCTATCAGTGAGAGTCTATATATGTATATAAATCATATAATTTTTCCTTAAAAGATTAAAAAAAGTTTGTAAAAGCTCTTTAAGCACCTATACAAAATAATTATGTAAAAGTACACTGACAGTACAGTACACATCAACTGATTCTTTGCATTATTGTCATTCTTATACACTGAGAATGAGCTAAATAGCATTAGAGGTCAAACGATTCCTTATCTTATGAGGACCTCTAGTGTTCATCCCTGGTACTAGAGCTTTAATCTGACAAATTTATATCACACTTTTAATGATTTTGGGGCCTCTGATTATGATAACATTTTGAAACTACACGTATTACCTAAGAATTTCTTGTTCTTTATATGTAAAAAGTTTTGATGAGTTAGAATAATGCAATTTAAAGATATATGGAAATAACTCTCCATCTTTTTTACTGTTACTTTCATAAATCACCACATCAACACCGTTCAAGATATCCCAAAGCCGTTCACATTTTAACATCTTCAGTATCTTGGCACCATGTTGACAAAGTTTGGTGTGCACTGTCTGATTCTGCTATGAGTGATATGAATTTATTCAGCTATATTTTTCCAAAAATCCACATTCAAATCAAAATAGCTGACATCCTGTTGGTCGTAGCTAATGGGTGTAAATTTTTTGCAAAAAAAATCTGGTGATCAAAAATGATTAGGCTGTAGTTAAGAACTGTTAGTTTTATGGACAGTTAGAATGTTTTGTATATACAGACAAGGGCTTTATGATGGGCCTGATTTGAATTTAGAAAAATGTTTTATTTCTTAAACATGTTTGAAGTTCTTAATAGATTTCACTGTTGCACATTTAGTCTTTTTATTTTTTTTACAGTAATGTGCATTTTGCAGTTTGTTTACATGGTGTACATTGGATGCACATATTTATGACTTCTTGTTACAGTATTCATTTAAAATAAAAGTTGTTGTCGAATTGCCAAATTGGTCACAATACCCTACCCTAATTCACATCCTAATGAATAAACAACCAAGAGTTTAAATATTCCCTTCTATCTCCTCCTCTCTGACTCTCTTTCCACCCATCCCCCCTCCCCACTCTCACCCTAACACTCAAAAAACACACACCAACTTACCACGCACACACATAAGTGCAGAGCAGAGAGGGATCAGATTTGTTTTTTAATTTTCATTAATTCATAGATCTTTGTATAATTATGAAATGAACGTTGTCTGATCAGAATGACTAGTAGTCTGTATGAAAAAAGTTTCAAAGACTTTGGATGGTGCACTTTAAAGATATAATAAAATTACGGCTATCTTTTTTTACTCCGATTTCAATCAATTACCACATCAACACCGTTCAAGATATCCTAAATCTGCTCGCAAGTTAGCATCTTCAGAATGTTGGCATCATGTCAAAAAAGTTTGGCGTGAATTGGTTGGTTTTCCCGAGAGAAGTATATAAAATTCCACAGCCTGATTTTTCCAAATATCCACATTCAAATCAAAATAGCCAACTTCCTGTCGATCGTAGCTAATGGGTGTAAATTAGAAATGTTTCTGGCTTGATGAGATCAATATATGTACCGAGTTTGGTGACTGTAGGACAAACGAAACCCCCAACTTTTGTCAAAAGGTGGCGCTATGGAGTGCCTGCTCCACGCCCATTTATGGGCTTTTATCAGTGTCTAAATATCATTAATACAGATGTGTGTGTGAAGTTTCATGAAATTCTGAGTATTTTAAGTGGCTCCAAAACACAAAAAGCTAAAGTTAAAGTTTGACACGTTGCCATGGCAACATGATAAAAGTTATCGATAATGCAATTCACAGATTCTCATTGGCCATGTTTCAACATTATTGAGATGAAGTTTGAAGCAAATTGAGTAAAATTAAGAGGTTGATTTAAAAGCATTTATAAAACGTTGCGCTTTGTGCTGCCAGTTGGTGGCGCTATAACTTTGACTCCTAATAGTCACATCTCTGTGATCGGCATCATAAGATGAACAAACTGCTGAAGTTTGGTCAAAATCAGACAAAGTGTGTTAAAGTTATTAGACACTTCCTGTTTCTCATTTCTCGCCATAACTTTGTCGCCCCGCCACGACCAAACCGTTCGAGATATCAAAAATCCCCTGGCAATTTTGCGTCCCCAATGTCTTGAGGTCATGCTGACCGAGTTTGGTGGCAATTGGTGGAAAGGCTTGGGAGGAGTATTTCAAATTCCATTGCATGCGCTTTTTAGACATCCCTGAATAGCTGACTTCCTGTTGGGCGAAGCACTGACTTTGAGCATGAAAGTTGTTCGGCCCGATGAGGTCTATATGTGTATGAATTTTGATAAATGTAGGTCAACTGGTGTGTGCTCCAGAGTCCCTCAAAAGTAAAAATTTTTAACGCTGTGCCACGCCCCCCCCAGGTGACCCCCCCATGTCAAAGTTTGTCCGGCCCTGATGGCCGCAGGTTCCAATGTGTGTGCAAAGTTTCAAGAGTTTTCGTGTATGTTAAGGGCCCCGAAATGACCCAAAACATTGATGAAATAATAATAATAATTAAAGCTGCAAGCAGCGATGGTAGGGCCCTCGCACTCGGGCTCACCGCCGATCTGTGGCGAATGGTGGGGACTATGCTATTAACACAGTAAATGTAGAAGGAATATGTCAAAGTCATTGATATGTGCCAATCTTCCTGCTGCCAGCTGGTGGCGCTATGCCTATAACTGAATATTGGCATGCAGATGTGTTCAGGCCAGTGCTTTCATGAAACATATGAAGTTTGGTGAAGCTTGAACATGGCATGCTTGAGTGTAAGTCATGACATATCCTGCTGCCAACAGGTGGCGCTATTACGAAATATTGGCTTTAAGATGTCTTCAGGCCAGGACTATTGGCAAACATGTCAAGTTTGGTGCAAATTGTACATTGCATGCTTAAGTTAGTGTAAAACAAGTAATTTGCTGTTGCCAGCTGGTGGTGCTATGACTATAACTAAATACTGGCATGTAAATGTATTCAGGCCAGGACTATTATCAAACATATTAAGTTTGGGGCTGATTGGACATTGCATGCCTGAGTTACAGTAACTTCCTGTTTCATTGCATTAAGAGTATGCTTTAGCACTTAGCTAAATGTTGCTAACATGCTTCTAGAATGTTGCTACCCTATTTAACACTTGTTGATATTTTTAAAATGTTGCTTGGCATCCACAACAGTATTAAACATGTGACTTTCTGTTGCCAGCAGGTGGCACTATGACTATAACTGAATATGGGCATGGGCTTGTGTTCAGACCAGGACTCTTATCAAACATATTAAGCTTGGGTCAGATTGGACACTGTATGCATGAGTTACACTTATTTTTCTTTGTATTAATATCATGCTTTAGCTCTTAGCTAAGTGTTGCTAGCATGTTTTAACATGATTCTAGCATGATGCTAGCCTATTTAAAACTTGCTAAAGCTTTTTAATATGTTGCTAGGAGTCCGTAACACCATTAAACATCACTTCCTGTTGTCAGCAGGTGGCGCTGTGACTATAACTGAATATGGGCATGTATATATCTTCAGGCCAGGAGTCTTATCAAACATGTGAAGTTTGGGGCTGATTGGACATTGCATGCCTGAGTTACAGTAACTTCCTGTTTTATGTCTTTAACAACATGCTTTAGCACTAAGTAAGTGTTGCTAGCATGTTTGAGTACGTTTTGAACTAGTTTAGCACTCAATGGCTTTTTTAGTGTGTTGCTAATAGTGTGTCACAGTGTTAAACATGTCACTTCCTGTTGACAGTAGGTGGCGCTATAACTATAACTGAATATTGGCATGTAGACATCTTCATGTCACGACTGTTATCAAACATGTGAAGTTTGGGGCTGATTGGACATTGCATGCCTGAGTTACAGTAACTTCCTGTTTCATTGCATTAAGAGCATGCTTTAACACTTAGCACTTAGCTAAATGTTGCTAACATGTTATAGTATGTTTCTAGCATGTTTCTACCCTTTTTAACAGTTGTTGAATTTTTTTTAAAATGTTGCTAGTCATCCACAACAGTATTAAACATATGGCTTCCTGTTACCAGCTGGTGGCGCTATGACTATAACTGAATACAGGCATGGGCGTGTGTTTAGGCCAGGATTCTTATCAAACATGTTAAGTTTGGGGCTAATTGGACATGGTATGCCTGAGTTAGAGTAACTTCCTGTTTTGTTGTATTATTAGCATGCTTTAGCATATTAGCTAAGTGTTGCTAGCATGCTTTATTATTTTTGTAGCATGTTGAATATTAAGTTTGGGTCAGATTCAACAGTATTTACATGAGTTACAGCAATTTCCTTTTGTATTTGTATTAATAGCATGCTTTAGCTCTTAGCTAAGTGTTGCTAGCATTTTTTAGCATGTTTGTAGCATGTTGCTAGGCTATTTACGACTTGTTAACGCTTTTCAATATGTTGCTAGGAGTCCGTAACAGTGTTAAACATGTCATTTCCTGTTGTCAGCAGGTGGCGCTATGACTATAACTGAATTTGGGCACTGACATGTGTTCAGGACCGGACTGTCATCAAACATGTGAAGTTTGAGGCAGATCGGACATCGTATGCCTGAGTTATAGCAACTTCGTTTTTCATGGATAAACATCAAAGTTTGTCAGGCTGCCACGGACACGCCCATCGACGAAAACTCTAAAGCTTCGCAATTTAACATCGCAAAGGCCTTATGATGACACTCAGCAAATTTGAAGATGATCGGATAAAAACTGTAGGAGGAGTTCGTTAAAGTACGAGGCCTGAAAATGGCAAAAACTGCACAAAAATCGTACAGGAAATTCAATATAACGGACTTCCTGTCGGGTTTCGGATGTTGCACCAGGAGACTTTTTTGTAGGTATTGGTGTGTTACATATGTGTACCGAGTTTCGTACATGTACGTAAAACGTAGCTCGAGGCGCACTCTGTTGAAATTTTATAGGTGGCGCTATCGAGCCATTTTGCCACACCCACTTTTGAAAACCATATCAGATGTAAATTTTCGCCAGGTCTGATGCGTGTGCAAAGTTTCGTGAGTTTTCGGGCATGTTTAGGCCCTCAAAAAGACTTTTCATTTCGGAGAAGAAGAAGAAGAATAATAATAAACGGAGCAATTCCAATAGGGTCCTCGCACTGTAGTGCTCGGGCCCTAATTAAAGCTGCAAGCAGCGTTGACCGGGCCCTCGCCGTCTGGCAGTCGCCATCCCAATAGCATCAGGAAAACGGTGCCCAGTTGGCACATGCATTCACAATAACCCTTTGGACTAACCCTAACTGTCTCTCCTCCTGTCTGACTCTTTCTCTTACCACCCATCCCACCTCCTTACACTCAGCCACTTACCACACAAACACACACATAGAGTGCAGAGCAGAGTGAGATCAGATTTGTTTTTTAATTTTCTTTCATTCGTGGAGTGTTATATAATTATTAAATGAACTGTGTTTAATCAGAATGAATAGTTATTTGTATGAAAAAAGTTTCAAAGAGTTAGGATGCTGCACTTTAAATATATAATAAATCATTGAAAATTGAAAATGGGAAATGAAATTCTAGGCACGCTATCTGCCTCAAAAACACAGGAAACAAATATTTGAATGTATTTTTTATTTTTATTTATTTGCCATGGCAACAGCATTTGATGCATCAGGGGCGCCTTTACAGACTCGGCCGTGTTTTTACATTATTCTGATGAAGTTTGAATAAAATCGAGTACAAATATATTGTCCGTTGTTCGTTCGTGTTTGTTAGTTCATTAAACAATGTTAACAAAAGAGACCCTATTTTAAATAGTTACCATGTTTTATGATCTACATCCATTTTTTTATATTATTTTAATGATCTATAAGCATCTGTGAAATAATTATAAACAAATATATTAAAAATAAATACATATTTACTTAGTTGATGTATTTGTTTCTCATTCTAATTAAGTGAACTGAGCAGTATAGTGTCATACTTATAATATTTTTTATTCTATCAGTGAGATTGTATATATGTATATAAATCATATAATTTTTCCTTAAAAGATTAAAAAAATATTTTAATGCTCTTTAAGCACCTATACAAAATAATTATGTAAAAGTACACTGACAGTACAGTCTATATCAACTGATTCTATGGATTATTTTCATTCTTATACACTGAGAATGAGCTAAATAGCATTAGAGGTCAAACGATTCCTTATTTTATGAGGACCTCTAGTGTTCATCCCTGGTATTAGAGCTTTAATCTGACAAATTTATGTGACACTTTTAATGTTTTTGGGGCCTCTGAGCATGATAACATTTTGAAACTACACGTATTTCCTAAGAATTTCTTGTTCTTTATATGTAAAAAGTTTTGATGAGTTAGAATAATGCAATTTAAAGATATATGAAAATAACTCTTCATCTTTTTTATTGTTACTTTCATAAATCACCACATCAACACCGTTCAAGATGTCCCAAAGCCGTTCACAATTTAACATCTTCAGTATCTTGGCATCATGTTGACAAAGTTTGGTGTGAACTGTCTGATTCTGCTATGAGTGATATGAATTTATTCACAGCTATATTTAAAAACACAGGAAACAAATGTTAAAGTTTGACATGTTGCCATGGCAACAGCATTTGATGTATCAAGGACCCCTTCACAGATTCTCATCGGCCGTGTTTTGATATTATTCTGATGAAGTTTGAAGCAAATTGAGTAAAATTAAGAGGTTGATTTAAAAGCGTTTTGCAAGCAACACACTTCCTGCTGCCAGTTGGTGGCGCTATAACTTTGACTCATAATAGTCACATCTCTGTGATCGGTATCATACGACGAACAAACTGCTTAAGTTTGGTCAAAATCAGATAAAGTGTGTCAAAATTATTAGACATTTCCTGTTTCTCATTTCTCGCCATAATTTGTCGCCCTGCCACGGCCAAACCGTTCGAGATAGCAAAAATCCCCTGGCAATTTTGCATTCCCAATATCTTGAGATCATGTTGACCGAGTTTGGTGGCCATCGGTGGAAAGGTCTAGGAGGAGTATTTCAAAATCCACAGCTTGATTTTTCCAAAAATCCATATTTAAATAAAAATAGCTGACTTCCTGTTGGTCGTAGCTAATGGGTGTAAATTAGAAAGTTGTCCGGCTTGATGAGTCCAATATATGTACCGAGTTTGGTGACTGTAGGACAAAGTAACCCCCCAACTTTTGTCAAAAGGTGGCGCTATGGAGCGCCTGCTCCACGCCCATTTATGGGCTTTTATCAGTGTTTAACTGTCATTAATACAGATGTGTGTGTTGAGTTTCATGAAATTCTAAGCATTTTAAGTGGCTCAAAAACATAAAAAACTAAAGTTAAAGTTTGACACGTTGCCATGGCAACATGATAAAAGTTATGGATAACGCCCTTCACAGATTCTTATCGGTCGTGTTTTGACATTATTGTGATGAAGTTTGAAGCAAATTGAGTAAAATTAAGAGGCTGAGTTTAAAGCGTTTCAAAAACGTCACGCTTTCTGCTGCCAGTTGGTGGCGCTATAACTTTGACTCATAATAGTCACATCTCTGTGATCGGCATCAGACGGTGAACAAACTGCTGAAGTTTGGTCAAAATCAGACAAAGTATGTCAAAGTTATTAGGCACTTCCTGTTTCTCATTTCTCGCCATAAATTTGTCGCCCCGTCACGGTCAAACCGTTCGAGATATCAAAAATCCCCTGGCAATTTTGCGTCCCCAATGTCTTGAGATCATGCTGACTGAGTTTGGTGGCCATCGGTGGAAAGGCCTAGTAGGAGTATTTCAAATTCCATTGCATGCACTTTTTAGACATCCCTGAATAGCCGACTTCCTGTTTGGCGAAGCATGGACTATGAGTGTGAAATTTGTTCGGCCCGATGAGGTCTATATGTGTATGAATTTTGATGACTATAGGTCAAACGTTGTGCGCTCCAGAGCCCTTCAAAAGTCGCAATTTTTAACGCTGTGCCATGCCCCCCCCAGGTGACCCCCCCATGTCAAAGTCTGTCCGGCCCTGATGGCCGCAGGTTCCAATGTGTGTGCAAAGTTTCAAGAGTTTTCGTGTATGTTAAGGCCCCCGAAATCCCCCAAAACATTGAAAAAAAAAAAAATAATAATAATAATAATAATAATTAAAGCTGCAAGCAGCGTTGACCGGGCCCTCGCCGTCTGGCAGTCGCCATCCCGATAACATCAGGAAAACGGTGCCCAGTTGGCACATGCATTCACAGTAACCCTTTGGACTAACCCTAACTGTCTCTCCTCCTGTCTGACTCTTTCTCTTGCCACCCATCCCCCCTCCTTACACTCAGCCACTTACCACACAAACACACACATAGAGTGCAGAACAGAGTGAGATCAGATATGTTTTTTAATTTTCTTTCATTCGTGGAGTTTTGTATAATTATGAAATGAACTGTGTTTAATCAGAATGAATAGTTATTTGTATGAAAATTTTTTCAAAGCGTTAGGATGCTGCACTTTAAATATATAATAAATCATTGAAAATTGAAAATGGAAAATGAAATTCTAGGCACGCTATCTGCCTCAAAAACACTGGAAACAAATATTTGAATGTATTTTGTATTTTTATTTATTTGCCATGGCAACAGCATTTGATGCATCAGGGACGCCTTTACAGACTCTCATCGGCCGTGTTTTTACATCATTCTGATGAAGTTTGAAGAAAATCGAGTACAAATATATTGTTCGTTGTTCGTTCGTGTGTTAGTTCATTAACCATTGTTAACAAAAGAGACCCTATTTTAAATAGTTACCATGTTTTATGATCTACAACCATTTTTAAATATTATTTTAATGATCTATAAGCATCTGTGAAATAATTATAAACAAATATATTAAAAATAAATACATATTAACTTAGTTGATGTATTTGTTTCTCATTCTAATTAGGTGAACTGAGCAGTATAGTGTCATACTTATAAGATTTTTTATTCTATCAGTGAGATTGTATATATGTATATAAATCATATAATTTTTCCTTAAAAGATTAAAAAAAGATTTTAATGCTCTTTAAGCACCTATACAAAATAATTCTGTAAAAGTACACTGACAGTACAGTATATATCAACTGATTCTATGGATTATTTTCATTCTTATACACTGAGAATGAGCTAAATAGCATTATAGTTCAAACGATTCCTTATCTTATGAGGACCTCTAGTGTTCATCCCTGGTACTAGAGCTTTAATCTGACAAATTTATATGACACTTTTAATGTTTTTGGGGCCTCTGAGGATGATAACATTTTGAAACTACACGTATTTCCTAAGAATTTCTTGTTCTTTATATGTAAAAAGTTTTGATGAGTTAGAATAATGCAATTTAAAGATATATGGAAATAACTCTCCATCTTTTTTACTGTTACTTTCATAAATCACCACATCAACACCGTTCAAGATATCCCAAAGCCGTTCACATTTTAACATCTTCAGTATCTTGGCATCATGTTGACAAAGTTTGGTGTGCACTGTCTGATTCTGCTATGAGTGATATGAATTTATTCACAGCTATATTTTTCCAAAAATCCACATTCAAATCAAAATAGCTGACTTCCTGTTGGTCGAAGCTAATGGGTGTAAATTTTTTGCAAAAAAAATCTGGTGATCAAAAATTATTAGGCTGTAGTTAAGAACTGTTAGTTTTATGGACAGTTAGAATGTTTTGTATATGCAGACAAGGGCTTTATGATGGGCCTGATTTGAATTTAGAAAAAAAAAAATTCTTAAACATGTTTGAAGTTCTTAATAGATTTCACTGTTGCACATTTAGTCTTTTTACTTTTTTACAGTAATGTGCATTTTGCAGTTTGTTTACATGGTGTACATTGGATGCACATATTTATGACTTCTTGTTACAGTATTCATTTAAAATAAAAGTTGTTTAAAATAAACAACTGTGTGCACCCTATTATTAATGTAGATGTGTATTTCAGTAATAAACTTAAGTAGGAGAGTTTCAGTTACCAGCATTTATATCAAAATATGGATGCCATGTCTGCAAAACTAACATTTTAAATGAAATATTGATAGCTAATCGATATCGAATCGAATTGAATCAAATCGAAACCATAAAAATAACAATCGAATCGAATTGCCAAATTGGTCACAATACCCAGCCCTAATTCACATCCTAATGAATAAACAACCAAGAGTTTAAATATTCCCTTCTATCTCCTCCTTTCTGACTCTCTCTTTCCACCCATCCCCCCTCCCCACTCTCACCCTAACACTCAAAAAACACACACCCACTTACCACGCACACACATAAGTGCAGAGCAGAGAGGGATCAGATTTGTTTTTTAATTTTCATTAATTCATAGATCTTTGTATAATTATGAAATGAACGGTGTCTGATCAGAATGACTAGTAGTCTGTATGAAAAAAGTTTCAAAGACTTTGGATGCTGCACTTTAAAGATATAATAAAATTACGGCTATCTTTTTTTACTCCGATTTCAATCAATCACCACATCAACACCGTTCAAGATATCCTAAATCTGCTCGCAATTTAGAATCTTCAGAATGTTGGCATCATGTCAAAAAAGTTTGGTGTGAATTGGTTGGTTTTCCCGAGAGAAGTATATAAAATTCCACAGCCTGATTTTTCCAAATATCCACATTCAAATCAAAATAGCCGACTTCCTGTCAATCGTAGCTTATGGGTGTAAATTAGAAATGTTTCTGGCTTGATGAGATCAATATATGTACCGAGTTTGGTGACTGTAGGACAAACTAAACCCCCAACTTTTGTCAAAAGGTGGCGCTATGGAGCGCCTGCTCCACGCCCATTTATGGGCTTTTATCAGTGTCTAAATATCATTAATACAGATGTGTGTGTTGAGTTTCATGAAATTCCAAGTATTTTACGTGGCTCGAAAACACAAAAAACTAAAGTTAAAGTTTGACACGTTGCCATGGCAACATGATAAAAGTTATCGATAATGCCCTTCACAGATTCTCATCGGCCATGTTTCGACATTATTGGGATGAAGTTTCAAGCAAATTGAGTAAAATTAAGAGGTTGATTTAAAAGCATTTAGAAAATGTTGCGCTTTCTGCTGCCAGTTGGTGGCGCTATAACTTTGACTCATAATAATCACATCTCTGTGATCGGCATCAGACGACGAACAACCTGCTGAAGTTTGGTCAAAATCAGACAAAGTGTGTCAAAGTTATTAGGCACTTCCTGTTTCTCATTTCTCGCCATAACTTTGTCGGCCCGCCACGGCCAAACCGTTCGAGATATCAAAAATCCCCTGGCAATTTTGCGTCCCCAATGTCTTGAGGTCATGCTGACCGAGTTTGGTGGCCATCGGTGCAAAGGCCTAGGAGGAGTATATCAAATTCCATTGCATGCGCTTTTTAGACATCCCTGAATAGCTGACTTCCTGTTTGGTGAAGCATGGACTGTGAGCACGAAAGTTGTTCGGCTCGATGAGGTCTATATGTGTATGAATTTTGGTGACTGTAGGTCAACCGGTGTGCGCTCCAGGGCCACTCAAATGTCGCAATGTTTAACGCTGTGCCACGCCCCCCCCCCAGGTGACCCCCCCATGTCAAAGTTTGTCCGGCCCTGATGGCCGCAGGTTCCAATGTGTGTGCAAAGTTTCAAGAGTTTTTGTGTATGTTAAGGGCCCCAAAATCCCCCAAAACATTGAAAAAATAATAATAATAATAATAATAATAATTCTTAGAAAAACAATAGGGCCTTCGCCCTTTTGGGCTCGGGCCCTAATTAAAGCTGCAAGCAGCGATGAACGGGCCCTCGCACACGGGCTCACCGCCGACCGGTGGCTTTAGGAAAACAGCAAACGGTGGGCAGTATGCTTTTAATACATTAAATGTAGGAAAAATAGATCAAAGTCACTTAAATGTGCCAAACTTCCTGCTGCCAGCTGGTGGCGCTATGCCTATAACTGATTATTGGCATGTAGATGTGTTCAGGCCAGCACTTTCATCAAACATATGAAGTTTGGTGCAGATTGACCTTGGTATGTGTGAGTTAGTGCAAGATATGATATATCCTGCTGCCAATAGGTGGCGCTATAATAATATCTGTATATTGGCCTTTAGATGTCTTCAGGCCAGGACTTTTACCAAACATGTGAAGTTTGAGGCAGATCGGACATTTTATGGTTGAGTTATAACAACTTTTATGTCCATGGCGAAACATCAAACTTTGTCAGGCCGCCACGGACACGCCCTTTAACGAAAACTCAAGATCTTCACAATTTAACATCTCTAAGGCCTCTAGATCAGACTGACCAAATATAATGTTTATATCCTTAAATCTCTAGGAGGAGTTTGGTACAAGTCATTTCCTGTTGCCAACAGGTGGCGCTGTGATTATAATAGAATATAGGCCTTTAGATTGGTTCAGGACAGGACTCTTATCGAACATGTGAAGTTTGAGGCAAATCGGACATTTTATGGCTGAGTTATAACAAGTTTTATATCCATGGCGAGACCTCGAAATTTGTCAGGCTGCCACGGACACGCCCTTCAACGAAAACTCAAGATCTTCGCAATTTAACATCACTAAAGCCTTTTTATTAGACTGACCGATTTTGGTGTTGATCTGTATAAATCTCTAGTAGGAGTTTGTTGTAGAGTACAGCATGACACTTCCTGTTGCCAGCAGGTGGCGCAATGACTATAACTGAATATGGGCATGTAGATGTCTTCAGGTCAGGAGTGTTATCACACATGTGAAGTTTGGGACAGATCGGACATTGTATGCCTGAGTTATAGCAACTTCCTTTTTCATGGCGAAACATCGAAATTTGCGAGGCCGCCACGGACACGCCCTCCGATGAAAACTCTAGATCTTCGCAATTTAACGTCACAAAGGGCTTTAGATTAGACTCAGCAAATTTGGCGTTGATCCGAATAAATCTCTAGGCGGAGTTCGTTCAAGTACGAGGCCTGAAAATGGCAAAAATTACACAAAATTTGCTGAGAAAATTAAAAATAACCGACTTCCTGTTGGGTGTCAAATTTTGCTCCAAGAGGCTTTTTTGTAGGTATTGGTGTGTTACATGTGTGTACCAATTTTCGTGCATGTACGTGAATCACAGCTGAATGCGCACACCGCGGAACGTGTAAAGGTGGCGCTGTCGAGCCATTTTGCCACACCCACTTCTGCAACCCATATCAGACGTAAATTTTCGCCAGGTCTGATGTGTGTGCGAAGTTTCATGAGTTTTCGGGTATGTCTAAGCCCTCAAAAATGCGATTCATTTTGGAGAATAATAATAATAATAATAATAATTAAAGCTGCAAGCAGCGATGAACGGGCCCTCGCACACGGGCTCACCGCCGACCGGTGGCTTCAGGAACACAGCTAATGGTGGGCAGTATGCTTTTAATAGAGTAAAAATAGGAGAAATATGTCAAAGTCACTTAAAAGTGCCAAATTTCCTGCTGCCAGCTGGTGGCGCTATGCCTATAACTGATTATTGGCATGTAGATGTGTTCAGGCCAGCACTTTTATCAAACATATGAAGTTTGGTGCAGATTGGCCTAGGTATGTTTGAGTTAGTGAAAGATATGATATATCCTGCTGCCAACAGGTGGCGCTATGATAATATCTGAATATTGTCCTTTAGGTATCTTCAGGCCAGGACTCTTACCAAACCTGTGTAGTTTGAGGCAGATCGGACATTTTATGGCTGAGTTATAACAACTTCTATGTCCATGGCGAAACATCAAACTTTGTCACGCCGCCACAGACACGCCCTTTAACGAAAACTCAAGATCTTCGCAATTTAACATCTCTAAGGCCTCTAGATCAGAATGACCAAATATAATGTTGATATCATTAAATCTCTAGGAGGAGTTTGATACAAGTCATTTCCTGTTGCCAACAGGTGGCGCTGTGATTATAATAGAATATTGGCCTTCAGATGTGTTCAGGCCAGGACTCTTATCGAATATGTGAAGTTTGAGGCAAATCGGACATTTTATGGCTGAGTTATAACAAGTTTTATATCCATGGCGAGACCTCGAAATTTGTCAGGCTGCCACGGACACGCCCTTTACCGAAAACTCAAGATCTTCACAATTTAATATCGCTAAGGCCTTTATATTAGACTGGCCTATTTTGGTATTGATCTCTATAAATCTCTAGGAGGAGTTGGTTGAAGAGTACAGCATGACACTTCCTGTTGCCTGCAGGTGGCGCTATGACTATAACTGAATATGGGCATGTAGATGTCTTCAGGTCAGGAGTGTTATCACACATGTGAAGTTTGGGACAGATCGGACATTTTATGGCTAAGTTATAGCAACTTCCTTTTTCATGGCGAAACATCGAAATTTGCGAGGCCGCCACGGACACGCCCTCTGATGAAAACTCTAGATCTTCACAATTTAACGTCACAAAGGGCTTTAGATTAGACTCACCAAATTTGCTGTTGATCGGAATAAATCTCTAGGAGGAGTTCGTTCAAGTACGACGCCTGAAAATGGCAAAAATGACACAAATTTTGTTGAGAATATTAATATTAACCGACTTCCTGTTGGGTTCCGGATTTTGCTCCAAGAGGCTTTTTTGTAGGTATTGGTGTGTTACATGTGTGTACCGATTTCTGTGTATGTACGTGAATCACAGCTGAAAGCGCACACCGCTGAACTTCTAAAGGTGGCGCTGTCGAGCCATTTTGCCACACCCACTTCTGAAACCCATATCAGACGTAAATTTTCGCCAGGTTTGATGTGTGTGCAAAGTTTTGTGAGTTTTCGGGCATGTTTAGGTCCTCTAAAATGCGATTCATTTTGGAGAAGAATAATAATAATAATAATTAAAGCTGCAAGCAGCGATGAACGGGCCCTCGCACACGGGCTCACCGCCGACCGGTGGCTTTAGGAACACAGCTAATGGTGGGCAGTATGCTTTTAATACAGTAAAAATAGGACAAATATATGAAAGTCACTTAAAAGTGCCAAATTTCCTGCTGCCAGCTGGTGGCGCTATGCCTATAACTGATCATTGGCATGTAGATGTGTTCAGGCCAGCACTTTTATCAAACATATGAAGTTTGGTGCAGATTGGCTTTGGTATGTTTGAGTTAGTGAAAGATATGATATATCCTGCTGCCAACAGGTGGCGCTATGATAATATCTGAATATTGGCCTTTAGGTGTCTTCAGGCCAGGACTCTTACCAAACCTGTGAAGTTTGAGGCAGATCAGACATTTTATGGCTGAGTTATAACAACTTCTATGTCCATGGCGAAACATCAAACTTTGTCACGCCGCCACAGACACGCCCTATAACGAAAACTCAAGATCTTCGCAATTTAACATCTCTAAGGCCTCTAGATCAGACTGACCAAATATAATGTTGATATCATTAAATCTCTAGGAGGAGTTTGCTACAAGTCATTTCCTGTTGCCAACAGGTGGCGCTGCAATTATAATAGAATATTGGCCTTCAGATGTTTTCAGGCCAGGACTCTTATCGAACATGTGAAGTTTGAGGCAAATCGGACAGTTTATGGCTGAGTTATAACAAGTTTTATATCCATGGCGAGACCTCGAAATTTGTCAGGCCGCCACGGACACGCCCTTCAACAAAAACTCAAGATCTTCGCAATTTAACATCACTAAAGCCTTTTTATTAGACTGACCGATTTTGGTGTTGATCTGATTAAATCTCTTGGAGGAGTTTGTTGCAGAGTACAGCATGACACTTCCTGTTGCCAGCAGGTGGCGCTATGAGTAAAACTGAATATGGGCATGTAGATGTCATCAGGTCAGGAGTGTTATCACACATGAGAAGTTTGGGACAGATCGGACATTGTATGCCTGAGTTATAGCAACTTCCTTTTTCATGGCGAAACATCGAAATTTGCGAGGCCGCCACGGACACGCCCTCCGATGAAAACTCTAGATCTTCACAATTTAACGTCACAAAGGGCTTTAAACTAGACTCTGCAAATTTGGCGTTGATCCGAATAAATCTCTAGGAGGAGTTCGTTCAAGTACGACGCCTGAAAATGGCAAAAATGACACAAATTTTGTTGAGAATATTAATATTAACCGACTTCCTGTTGGGTTCCGGATTTTGCTCCAAGAGGCTTTTTTGTAGGTATTGGTGTGTTACATGTGTGTACCGATTTCCGTGCATGTACGTGAATCACAGCTGAAAGCGCACACCGCTGAACGTCTAAAGGTGGCGCTGTCGAGCCATTTTGCCACACCCACTTCTGAAACCCATATCAGACGTAAATTTTCGCCAGGTTTGATGTGTGTGCAAAGTTTCATGAGTTTTCGGGTATGTCTAAGCCCTCAAAAATGCGATTCATTTTGGAGAATAATAATAATAATAATAATAATAATAATAATAATAATAAACGGAGCAGATTCAATAGGGTCCTCACACCATCGGTGCTCGGGCCCTAATAATAATAATAATAATAATAATAATAATTAAAGCTGCAAGCAGCGATGAACGGGCCCTCGCACACGGGCTCACCGCCGACCGGTGGCTTTAGGAACACAGCAAATGGTGGGTAGTATGCTTTTAATACAGTAAAAATAGGAGAAATATGTCAAAGTCACTTAAATGTGCCAAATTTCCTGCTGCCAGCTGGTGGCGCTATGCCTATAACTGATTATTGACATGTAGATGTGTTCAGGCCACCACTTTCATCAAACATATGAAGTTTGGTGCAGATTGACCTTGGTATTTTTGAGTTAGTGAAAGATATGATATATCCTGCTGCCAACAGGTGGCGCTATGATAATATCTGAATATTGGTCTTTAGGTGTTTTCAGGCCAGGACTCTCACCAAACCTGTGAAGTTTGAGGCAGATCGGACATTTTATGGCTGAGTTATAACAACTTCTATGTCCATGGCGAAACATCAAACTTTGTCATGCAGCCACAGACACGCCCTTTAACGATAACTCAAGATCTTCGCAATTTAACATCTTTAAGGCCTCTAGATCAGACTGACCAAATATAATGTTGATATCATTAAATCTCTAGGAGGAGTTTGATACAAGTCATTTCCTGTTGCCAACAGGTGTCGCTGTGATTATAATAGAATATTGGCCTTCAGATGTGTTCAGGCCAGGACTCTTATCAAATATGTGAAGTTTGAGGCAAATCGGACATTTTATGGCTGAGTTATAACAAGTTTTATATCCATGGCGAGACCTCGAAATTTGCCAGGCCGCCACGGACACGCCCTTCAACGAAAACTCAACATCTTCGCAGTTTAACATCGCTAAAGCCTTTTTATTAGACTGACCGATTTTGGTGTTGATCTGATAAAATCTCTTGGAGGAGCTTGTTGCAGAGTACAGCATGACACTTCCTGTTGCCAGCAGGTGGCGCTATGAGTAAAACTGAATATGGGCATGTAGATGTCATCAGGTCAGGAGTGTTATCACACATGTGAAGATTGGGATGGATCGGACATTGTATGCCTGAGTTATAGCAACTTCCTTTTTCATGGCGAAACATCGAAATTTGCGAGGCCGCCATGGACACGCCCTCCGATGAAAACTCTAGATCTTCACAATTTAACGTCACAAAGGGCTTTAGACTAGACTCTGCAAATTTGGCGTTGATCCGAATAAATCTCTAGGAGGAGTTCGTTCAAGTACGACGCCTGAAAATGGCAAAAATGACACACATTTTGTTGAGAATATTAATATTAACCGACTTCCTGTTGGGTTCCGGATTTTGTTCCAAGAGGCTTTTTTGTAGGTATTGGTGTGTTACATGTGTGTACCGATTTCCGTGCATGTACGTGAATCACAGCTGAAAGCGCACACCGCGGAACGTGTAAAGGTGGCGCTGTCGAGCCATTTTGCCACACCCACTTCTGAAACCCATATCAGACGTAAATTTTCGCCAGGTCTGATGTGTGTGCGAAGTTTCATGAGTTTTCGGGTATGTCTAAGCCCTCAAAAATGCGATTCATTTTGGAGAATAATAATAATAATAATAATAATAATAATAATAATAATAATAATAATAATAATAAACGAAGCAGATCCAATAGGGTCCTCACACCATCGGTGCTCGGGCCCTAATAATAAACGGAGCAGATTCAATAGGGTCCTCACACCATCGGTGCTCGGGCCCTAATAATAATAATAAACGAAGCAGATCCAATAGGGTCCTCACACCATCGGTGCTCGGGCCCTAATAATAATAATAATAATAATAATAATTAAAGCTGCAAGCAGCGATGGTAGGGCCCTCGCACTCGGGCTCACCGCCGATCGGTGGCGAATGGTGGGCACTATGCTATTAACACAGTAAATGTAGGAGGAATATGTCAAAGTCATTGATATGTGCCAATCTTCCTGCTGCCAGCTGGTGGCGCTATGCCTATAACTGAATATTGGAATGCAGATGTGTTCAGGCCAGTGCTTTTATGAAACATGAAGTCTGGTGAAGCTTGAACATGGCATGCTTGAGTGTAAGTCATGACATATCCTGCTGCCAACAGGTGGCGCTATTACGAAATATTGTCTTTTAGATGTCTTCAGGCCAGGACTATTGGCAAACATATCAAGTTTGGTGCAAATTGTACATTGTAGCTTAAGTTAGTGTAAAACAAGTAATTTGCTGTTGCCAGCTGGTGGCGCTATGACTATAACTAAATACTGGCATGTAAATGTATTCAGGCCAGGACTCTTATCAAACATATTAAGTTTGGGGCTGATTGGACATTGCATGCCTGAGTTACAGTAACTTCCTGTTTCATTGCATTAAGAGTATGCTTTAGCACTTAGCTAAATGTTGTTAACATGTTTCTAGCATGTTGCTACCCTATTTAACACTTGTTGATATTTTTAAGATGTTGCTTGGCATCCACAACAGTATTAAACATGTGACTTCCTGTTGCCAGTAGGTGGCACTATCACTATAACTGAACATGGGCATGGGCTTGTGTTCAGACCAGGACTCTTATCAAACATATTAAGCTTGGGTCAGATTGGACATTGTATGCATGAGTTACAGTAACTTCCTGTTTTATGTCTTTAACAACATGCTTTAGCACTAAGTAAGTGTTGCTAGCATGTTTGAGTACATTTTAAACTAGTTTAGCACTCAATGGCTTTTTTAGTGTGTTGCTAATAGTGTGTAACAGTGTTAAACATGTCACTTCCTGTTGACAGTAGGTGGCGCTATAACTATAACTGAATATTGGCATGTAGACATCTTCAGGCCAGGACTGTTATCAAACATGTGAAGTTTGGGGCTGATTGGACATTGCATGCCTGAGTTACAGTAACTTTCTGTTTCATTGCATTAAGAGTATGCTTTAGCACTTAGCTAAATGTTGCTAACATGTTATAGCATGTTTCTAGCATGTTGCTACCCTGTTTAACAGTTGTTGAATTTTTTTAAAATGTTGCTAGGCATCCACAACAGTATTAAACATGTGGCTTCCTGTTACCAGCTGGTGGCGCTATGACTTTAACTGAATACGGGCATGGGCGTGTGTTTAGGCCAGGATTCTTATCAAACATGTTAAGTTTGGGGCTGATTGGACATTGTATGCCTGAGTTAGAGTAACTTCCTGTTTCATTGTATTATTAGCATGCTTTAGCATATTAGCTAAGTGTTGCTAGCATGCTTTATTATTTTTGTAGCATGTTGAATATTAAGTTTGGGTCAGATTCAACATTATATACATGAGTTACAGCAATTTCCTTTTGTATTTGTATTAATAGCATGCTTTAGCTCTTAGCTAAGTGTTGCTAGCATGTTTGTAGCATGTTGCTAGCCTATTTAAGACTTGTTAACGCTTTTCAATATGTTTCTAGGAGTCCGTAACAGTGTTAAACATGTCATTTCCTGTTGTCAGCAGGTGGCGCTATGACTATAACTGAATATGGGCACTGACGTGTGTTCAGGACCGGACTGTCATCAAACATGTGAAGTTTGAGGCAGATCGGACATCGTATGCCTGAGTTATAGCAACTTCCTTTTTCATGGCGAAGCATCAAAGTTTGTCAGGTCGCCACGGACACGCCCATCGACGAAAACTCTAAAGCTTCGCAATTTAACATCGCAAAGGCCTTATGATGACACTCAGCGAATTTGAAGATGATCGGATAAAAACTGTAGGAGGAGTTCGTTAAAGTACGAGGCCTGAAAATGGCAAAAACTGCACAAAAATCGTACAGGAAATTCAATATAACGGACTTCCTGTTGGGTTTTGGATGTTGCACCAGGAGACTTTTTTGTAGGTATTGGTGTGTTACATATGTGTACCGAGTTTCGTACATGTACGTGAAACGTAGCTCGAGGCGCACTCCGTTGAAATTTTATAGGTGGCGCTATCGAGCCATTTTGCCACACCCACTTTTGAAAACCATATCAGATGTAAATTTTCGCCAGGTCTGATGCGTGTGCAAAGTTTCGTGAGTTTTTGGGCATGTTTAGGCCCTCAAAAAGACTTTTCATTTTGGAGAAGAAGAAGAAGAATAATAATAAACGGAGCAATTCCAATAGGGTCCTCGCACTGTAGTGCTCGGGCCCTAATTAAAGCTGCAAGCAGCGATGACCGGGCCCTCGCCGACTGTGCAGTCGCCATCCCGATAGCATCAGGAAAACGGTGCCCGGTTGGCACATGCATTCACAGTAACCCTTTGGACTAACCCTTACTGTCTCTCCTCCTCTCTGACTGATTCTCTTACCACCCATCCCCCCTCCTTACACTCAGCCAGTTACCACACAAACACACACATAGAGTGCAGAGCAGAGTGAGATCAGATATGTTTTTTTATTTTCTTTCATTCGTGGAGTTTTGTATAAGTATGAAATTAACTGTGTTTGATCAGAATGAATAGTTATTTGTATGAAAAAAGTTTCAAAGAGTTAGGATTCTGCACTTTAAATATATAATAAATCATTGAAAATTGAAAATGGAAAATGAAATTCTAAGCACGCTATCTGCCTCAAAAACACAGGAAACAAATATTTGAATGTATTTTAATTTTTTTTATTTGCCATGGCAACAGTATTTAATGCATCAGGGACGCCTTTACAGACTGTCATCGGCCATGTTCTTACATTATTCTGATGAAGTTTGAAAAAAATCGAGTACAAATAAATTGTTCGTTGTTCGTTCGTGTTTGTTAGTTCATTAACCATTGTTAAAAGAGACCCTATTTTAAATAGTAACCATCTTTTATGATCTACAACCATTTTTAAATATTATTTTAATGATCTATAAGCATCTGTAAAATAATTATAAACAAATATATTAAAAATAAATACATATTAACTTAGTTGATGTATTTGTTTCTCGTTCTAATTAAGTGACCTGAGCAGTATAGTGTCATACTTATAAGATTTTTTGTTCTATCAGTGAGATTGTATATATGTATATAAATCATATAACTTTTCCTTAAAAGATTAAAAAAAGTTTTTAATGCTCTTTAAGCACCTATACAAAATAATTATGTAAAAGTACACTGACAATACAGTAAATGTCAACTGATTCTATGGATTATTGTCATTCTTATTCACTGAGAATGAGCTAAATAGCATTAAAGGGCAAATGATTCCTTATCTTATGAGGACCTCTAGTGTTCATTCCTGGTATTAGAGCCTTAAAAGGACAAACATATATTACACTTTTATAATGTTTTTGGGGCCTCTGAGCATGATAACATTTTGAAACTACTCAGATTCCCTAAGAATGCCTTGTTCTTTATAAGTTAAAAAGTTTTGATGAGTTAGAATAATGCAATTTAAAGATATATGAAGATTACTCTTACTCTTAATCTTTTTTACTGTTACTTTCATAAATCACCACATCAACACCATTCAAGATATCCCAAAGCCGTTCACAATTTAGCATCTTCAGTATCTTGGCATCATGTTGACAAAGTTTGGTGTGAGATGTCTGATTCTGCTATGAGTGATATGAATTTATTCACAGCTATATTTAAAAACACAGGAAACAAATGTAAAAGTTTGACATGTTGCCATGGCAACAGCGTTTGATGTATCAAGGACCCCTTCACAGATTCTCATCGGCCGTGTTTTGATATTATTCTGATGAAATTTGAAGCAAATTGAGTAAAATTAAGAGGTTGATTTAAAAGCGTTTTGCAAGCAACACACTTCCTGCTGCCAGTTGGTGGCGCTATAACTTTGCCTCATAATAGTCACATCTCTGTGATCGGTATCATATGACGAACAAACTGCTAAAGTTTGGTCAAAATCAGATAAAGTGTGTCAAAATTATTAGACACTTCCTGTTTCTCATTTCTCGCCATAATTTGTCGCCCTGCCACGGCCAAACCGTTCGAGATATCAAAAATCCCCTGGCAATTTTGCATTCCCAATATCTTGAGATCATGCTGACCGAGTTTGGTGGCCATCGGTGGAAAGGTCTAGGAGTAGTATTTCAAATTCCACAGCTTGATTTTTCCAAAAATCCATATTTAACTAAAAATAGCCAACTTCCTGTTTATTATAGCTAATGAGTGTTAATTAGAAAGTTGTCCGGCTTGATGAGACCAATATGTTTACCGAGTTTGGTGACTGTAGGCAAAACTAAACCCCCAACTTTTGTCAAAAGGTGGCGCTATAGAGTGCATCCTCCACGCCCATTTATGGGCTTTTATCAGTGTCTAAATATCATGAATACAGATGTGTGTGTTGAGTTTCATGAAATTCCAAGTATTTTAAGTGGCTCGAAAACACAAAAAACTAAAGTTAAAGTTTGACACGTTGCCATGGCAACATGATAAAAGTTATCGATAATGCCCTTCACAGATTCTCATCGGCCGTGTTTCGACATTATTGGGATGAAGTTTCAAGCAAATTGAGTAAAATTAAGAGGCTGATTTAAAAGCATTTAGAAAACGTTGCGCTTTCTGCTGCCAGTTGGTGGCGCTATAACTTTAACTCATAATAGTCACATCTCTGTGATTGGCATCAGACGATGAACAAACTGCTGAAGTTTGGTCAAAATCAGACAAAGTGTGTTAAAGTTATTAGACATTTCCTGTTTCTCATTTCTCGCCATAAATTTGTCGCCCCGCCACGGCCAAACCGTTCGAAATATCAAAATTCCCCTGGCAATTTTGCATCCCCAATGTCTTGAGATCATGCTGACCGAGTTTGGTGGCCATCGGTGGATACACCTAGGAGGAGTATATCAAATTCCATTGCATGCGCTTTTTAGACATCCCTGAATAGCTGACTTCCTGTTGGGCGAAGCACTGACTTTGAGCATGAAAGTTGTTCAGCGCGATGAGGTCTATATGTGTATGAATTTTGATAAATGTAGGTCAACCGGTGTGTGCTCCAGAGTCCCTCAAAAGTAAAATTTTTTAACGCTGTGCCACGCCCCCCCCAGGTGACCCCCCCATGTCAAAGTTTGTCCGGCCCTGATGGCCGCAGGTTCCAATGTGTGTGCAAAGTTTCAAGAGTTTTCGTGTATGTTAAGGGCCCCGAAATGACCCAAAACATTGATGAAATAATAATAATAATAATAATTAAAGCTGCAAGCAGCGATGACCGGGCCCTCGCCATCTGCGCAGTCACCATACCGATAGCATCAGGAAAACGGTGCCCAGTTGGCACATGCATTCACAGTAACCCTTCTTCCAGGGTCGATTTAAAGTTTACCGAATTGAAAGGGTTAATTAAAATCAACACACAGACACATACACATACACACAATATTTAAAATGTTGCCATCCAGTTTAATTTGCTAACATTAACTATATTAGTTAACATGAACAATAATTAAATGGCATTTATTAATGTTAATTAATATTAAGCTAAAGAAAGTATTCATATATTATTAAAAGGTACATTAGTACATTTATTTATATTTGTTAAAAATATTTGTGGGTTCATGTATTTATAATACATTATAAGGGTATTCTTAAGGCATTATAAGGAATGCATAATACATTATAAAAAACCTTATAATATGTTGTATAATCTCATGAGCATTCATAAGAACAGTTTTAATGTATTAGAATTTTTACTTTTTTTATTATAGCTTTTATGAGTATGATTACCTCCTCATAGTTATAATGTATAAGTCTCATATTTTGCCATCTTACTGATGTCACTTTACTTAAAGCATACAAAGATCACTTATAAGTAATAATAATAATAATTCTCAAATAGCCATAAGATCAGGTATCAGATCAGATGAATGTATAATATGATCAGTTTAATTATTTTGATGGTACCCGTTAGACAGCTTTTTATAAGTAACTCTGCAACTGCATGTCAACTAGCAGTAACTATTATTAGTAGTGTGCTGAATATATGCTAACACTGTATTTTGACAGTTCCCCAAAAGACAAACTGATTATAAGTAACTTTGCAAGAACATGAACCTTCTACTTAGCCTAACATTAATCTAAGTCTACACTGTAAGGAGTGTTAGTTGGTGAGATTTAGTTGCTTATAGTCAATAGAATAGAATATAATGTAAAAAATAAATCTAATATGATATAGTCCATTACAAATGAAGTAGATTTAATATGGTGTCTATTGTGTGTTATAAATCATAATCTTAAAAGTTATAACCTCTAATATTTAAGTATTATAATGTATGATATTTGTTGTTATGAATATTCATTGGATGATATAATATATTATATTATACGTTTTTTTTATAATGCATTATGCGTTCATTATAATGCCTTAGAAATACCCTTATAACAGGGGCTTCATAGAAAGTGTTACCAAATCAGTGAGAGACAAACAAAAAATTTCATATTTTTTCATAAAAAAAATAAAATAATGCTTTTTAGTGTTTATTTTAAAATTATTTAAAAGTATTCTGAAAGTACAGTACATAACAACTGCAAATGAATCTATGCATTCGTTTCTTTGTTGTACATTATGAATGAGCAGAATAGCTTTAGAGGTAAAAATATTCCTTATCATACGAGGACCTCTGGTGTTCATGCCTTGTATTACAGTTTTCATTTCTCTCTTTCACTTCTGGATACTTTTAATGTTTTTGGGGCCTCTGAGCATGATAAAATTTTGATACCAAGCGTATTTTCTAAGAATGATTTGTTCTTCATATATACAAAGTTTTGAAGAGTTGGTATTAGGCACTTTAAAGATATATGAAAATTAATGCTACTTTTTTTACTGTGACTTTAAAAAATCACCACATCAACACCATTCAAGATATCCCAAATCCGCTCACAATTTAGCATTTTGAGTATATTCTTATCATGTTGACAAAGTTTGGTGTGAACTTCTTGTTTCTGCTTTGTTTAGTATGATTTTATTTACAGCCTGAATTTTCCAAAAATCCACATTCAAATAAAAATAGCCAACTTCCTGTTTATTATAGCTAATGAGTGTTAATTAGAAAGTTGTCCGGATTGATGAGAGCAATATACGTACCAAGTTTGGTGACTGTAGGCAAAACTAAACCCCCAACTTTTGTCAAAAGGTGGCGCTATAGAGTGCCTCCTCCACGCCCATTTATAGGCTTTTATCAGTGTCTAAATATCATTAATACAGATGTGTGTGTTGAGTTTCATGAAATTCCAAGTATTTTAAGTGGCTCGAAAACACAAAAAACTAAAGTTAAAGTTTGACACATTGCCATGGCAACATGATAAAAGTTATCGATAATGCCCTTCACAGATTCTCATCAGCCGTGTTTCGACATTATTGGGATGAAGTTTAAAGCAAATTGAGTAAAATTAAGAGGCTGATTTAAAAGCATTTAGAAAACGTTGCGCTTTCTGCTGCCAGTTGGTGGCGCTATAACTTTGACTCATAATAGTCACATCTCTGTGACTGGCATCATACGTTGAACAAACTGCTGAAGTTTGGTCAAAATCAGACAAAGTGTGTTAAAGTTATTAGACACTTCCTGTTTCTCATTTCTCGCCATAATTTTGTCGCCCCGCCACGGCCAAACCGTTTGAAATATCAAAATTCCCCTGGCAATTTTGTTTCCCCAATGTCTTGAGATCATGCTGACCGAGTTTGGAGGCCATCGGTGGAAAGGCCTTGAAGGAGTATTTCAAATTCCATTGCATGCGCTTTTTAGACATCCCTGAATAGCTGACTTCCTGTTGGGCGAAGCACGGACTTTGAGCATTAGAGTTGTTCGGCTCGATGAGGTCTATATGTGTATGAATTTTGATAAATATAGGTCAACCGGTGTGTGCTCCAGAGTCCCTCAAAAGTTGAAATTTTTAACGCTGTGCCACGCCCCCCCCAGGTGACCCCCCCATGTCAAAGTTTGTCCGGCCCTGATGGCCGCAGGTTCCAATGCGTGTGCAAAGTTTCAAGAGTTTTCGTGTATGTTAAGGACCCCGAAATCCCCCAAAACATTGATGAAATAATAATAATAATAATAATTAAAGCTGCAAGCAGCGTTGACCGGGCCCTCGCCGTCTGGCAGTCGCCATCCCGATAGCATCAGGAAAACGGTGCCCAGTTGGCACATGCATTCACTTACCACACAAACACACACAGAGAAGAGTGAGATCAGATATGTTTTTTTTATTTTCTTTCATTCGTGGAGTTTTATATAATTATGAAATGAACTGTGTTTAATCAGAATGAATAGTTATTTGTATGAAAAAAGTTTCAAAGAGTTAGGATGCTGCACTTTAAATATATAATAAATCATTGAAAATTGAAAATGGGAAATGAAATTCTAGGCACGCTATCTGCCTCAAAAACACAGGAAACAAATATTTGAATGTATTTTGTATTTTTTTTTTTATTTGCCATGGCAACAGCATTTGATGCATCAGGGACGCCTTTACAGACTCTCATCGGCCGTGTTTTTACATCATTCTGATGAAGTTTGAAGAAAATCGAGTACAAATATATTGTTCGTTGTTCGTTCGTGTGTTAGTTCATTAACCAATGTTAACAAAAGAGACCCTATTTTAAATAGTGTTTTATGATCTACATCCATTTTTAAATATTATTTTAATGATCTATAAGCATCTGTGAAATAATTATAAACAAATATATTAAAAATAAATACATATTAACTTAGTTGATGTATTTGTTTCTCATTCTAATTAAGTGAACTGAGCAGTATAGTGTCATGCTTATAAGATTTTTTATTCTATCAGTGAGATTGTATATATGTATATAAATCATATAATTTTTCCTTAAAAGATTAAAAAAAGATTTTAATGCTCTTTAAGCACCTATACAAAATAATTATGTAAAAGTACACTGACAGTACAGTCTATATCAACTGATTCTATGGATTATTTTCACTCTTATACACTGAGAATGAGCTAAATAGCATTAGAGGTCAAACGATTCCTTATCTTATGAGGACCTCTAGTGTTCATCCCTGGTATTAGAGCTTTAATCTGACAAATTTATGTGACACTTTTAATGTTTTTGGGGCCTCTGAGCATGATAACATTTTGAAACTACACGTATTTCCTAAGAATTTCTTGTTCTTTATATGTAAAAAGTTTTGATGAGTTAGAATAATGCAATTTAAAGATATATGAAAATAACTCTTCATCTTTTTTATTGTTACTTTCATAAATCACCACATCAACACCGTTCAAGATGTCCCAAAGCCGTTCACAATTTAACATCTTCAGTATCTTGGCATCATGTTGACAAAGTTTGGTGTGAACTGTCTGATTCTGCTATGAGTGATATGAATTTATTCACAGCTATATTTAAAAACACAGGAAACAAATGTTAAAGTTTGACATGTTGCCATGGCAACAGCATTTGATGTATCAAGGACCCCTTCACAGATTCTCATCGGCCGTGTTTTGATATTATTCTGATGAAGTTTGAAGCAAATTGAGTAAAATTAAGAGGTTGATTTAAAAGCGTTTTGCAAGCAACACACTTCCTGCTGCCAGTTGGTGGCGCTATAACTTTGACTCATAATAGTCACATCTCTGTGATCGGTATCATACGACGAACAAACTGCTTAAGTTTGGTCAAAATCAGATAAAGTGTGTCAAAATTATTAGACATTTCCTGTTTCTCATTTCTCGCCATAATTTGTCGCCCTGCCAAGGCCAAACCGTTCGAGATACCAAAAATCCCCTGGCAATTTTGCTTTCCCAATATCTTGAGATCATGCTGACCGAGTTTGGTGGCCATCGGTGGAAAGGTCTAGGAGGAGTATTTCAAATTCCACAGCTTGATTTTTCCAAAAATCCATATTTAAATAAAAATAGCTGACTTCCTGTTGGTCGTAGCTAATGGGTGTAAATTAGAAAGTTGTCCGGCTTGATGAGTCCAATATATGTACCGAGTTTGGTGACTGTAGGACAAAGTAACCCCCCAACTTTTGTCAAAAGGTGGCGCTATGGAGCGCCTGCTCCACGCCCATTTATGGGCTTTTATCAGTGTTTAACTGTCATTAATACAGATGTGTGTGTTGAGTTTCATGAAATTCTAAGCATTTTAAGTGGCTCAAAAACACAAAAAACTAAAGTTAAAGTTTGACACGTTGCCATGGCAACATGATAAAAGTTATGGATAACGCCCTTCACAGATTCTTATCGGTCGTGTTTTGACATTATTGGGATGAAGTTTGAAGCAAATTGAGTAAAATTAAGAGGCTGAGTTTAAAGCGTTTCAAAAACGTCACGCTTTCTGCTGCCAGTTGGTGGCGCTATAACTTTGACTCATAATAGTCCCATCTCTGTGATCGGCATCAGACGATGAACAAACTGCTGAAGTTTGGTCAAAATCAGACAAAGTATGTCAAAGTTATTAGGCACTTCCTGTTTCTCATTTCTCGCCATAAATTTGTCGCCCCGTCACGGTCAAACCGTTCGAGATATCAAAAATCCCCTGGCAATTTTGCGTCCCCAATGTCTTGAGATCATGCTGACCGAGTTTGGTGGCCATCGGTGGAAAGGCCTAGTAGGAGTATTTCAAATTCCATTGCATGCACTTTTTAGACATCCCTGAATAGCCGACTTCCTGTTTGGCGAAGCACGGACTATGAGTGTGAAATTTGTTCGGCCCGATGAGGTCTATATGTGTATGAATTTTGGTGACTGTAGGTCAACCGTTGTGCGCTCCAGAGCCCTTCAAAAGTCGCAATTTTTAACGCTGTGCCATGCCCCCCCCAGGTGACCCCCCCATGTCAAAGTCTGTCCGGCCCTGATGGCCGCAGGTTCCAATGTGTGTGCAAAGTTTCAAGAGTTTTCGTGTATGTTAAGGCCCCCGAAATCCCCCAAAACATTGAAAAAAAAAAAAAAAAAAAAAATAATAATAATAATAATAATTAAAGCTGCAAGCAGCGTTGACCGGGCCCTCGCCGTCTGGCAGTCGCCATCCCGATAGCATCAGGAAAACGGTGCCCAGTTGGCACATGCATTCACAATAACCCTTTGGACTAACCCTAACTGTCTCTCCTCCTGTCTGACTCTTTCTCCTACCACCCATCCCACCTCCTTACACTCAGCCACTTACCACACAAACACACACATAGAGTGCAGAGCAGAGTGAGATCAGATTTGTTTTTTAATTTTCTTTCATTCGTGGAGTTTTGTATAATTATGAAATGAACTGTGTTTAATCAGAATGAATAGTTATTTGTATGAAAAAAGTTTCACAGAGTTAGGATGCTGCACTTTAAATATATAATAAATCATTGAAAATTGAAAATGGAAAATAAAATTCTAGGCACGCTATCTGCCTCAAAAACACAGGAAACAAATATTTGAATGTATTTTGTATTTTTATTTATTTGCCATGGCAACAGCATTTGATGCATCAGGGACGCCTTTACAGACTCTCATCGGCCGTGTTTTTACATCATTCTGATGAAGTTTGAAGAAAATCGAGTACAAATATATTGTTCGTTGTTCGTTCGTGTGTTAGTTCATTAACCAATGTTAACAAAAGAGACCCTATTTTAAATAGTTACCATGTTTTATGATCTACATCCATTTTTAAATATTATTTTAATGATCTATAAGCATCTGTGAAATAATTATAAACAAATATATTAAAAATAAATACATATTAACTTAGTTGATGTATTTGTTTCTCATTCTAATTAAGTGAACTGAGCAGTATAGTGTCATACTTATAAGATTTTTTATTCTATCAGTGAGATTGTATATATGTATATAAATCATATAATTTTTCCTTAAAAGATTAAAAAAAGATTTTAATGCTCTTTAAGCACCTATACAAAATAATTATGTAAAATAACACTGACAGTACAGTCTATATCAACTGATTCTATGGATTATTTTCATTCTTATACACTGAGAATGAGCTAAATAGCATTAGAGGTCAAACGATTCCTTATCTTATGAGGACCTCTAGTGTTCATCCCTGGTATTAGAGCTTTAATCTGACAAATTTATGTGACACTTTTAATGTTTTTGGGGCCTCTGAGCATGATAACATTTTGAAACTACACGTATTTCCTAAGAATTTCTTGTTCTTTATATGTAAAAAGTTTTGATGAGTTAGAATAATGCAATTTAAAGATATATGAAAATAACTCTTCATCTTTTTTATTGTTACTTTCATAAATCACCACATCAACACCGTTCAAGATGTCCCAAAGCCGTTCACAATTTAACATCTTCAGTATCTTGGCATCATGTTGACAAAGTTTGGTGTGAACTGTCTGATTCTGCTATGAGTGATATGAATTTATTCACAGCTATATTTAAAAACACAGGAAACAAATGTTAAAGTTTGACATGTTGCCATGGCAACAGTATTTGATGTATCAAGGACCCCTTCACAGATTCTCATCGGCCGTGTTTTGATATTATTCTGATGAAGTTTGAAGCAAATTGAGTAAAATTAAGAGGTTGATTTAAAAGCGTTTTGCAAGCAACACACTTCCTGCTGCCAGTTGGTGGCGCTATAACTTTGACTCATAATAGTCACATCTCTGTGATCGGTATCATACGACGAACAAACTGCTTAAGTTTGGTCAAAATCAGATAAAGTGTGTCAAAATTATTAGACATTTCCTGTTTCTCATTTCTCGCCATAATTTGTCGCCCTGCCACGGCCAAACCGTTCGAGATACCAAAAATCCCCTGGCAATTTTGCATTCCCAATATCTTGAGTTCATGCTGACCGAGTTTGGTGGCCATCGGTGGAAAGGTCTAGGAGGAGTATTTCAAATTCCACAGCTTGATTTTTCCAAAAATCCATATTTAAATAAAAATAGCTGACTTCCTGTTGGTCGTAGCTAATGGGTGTAAATTAGAAAGTTGTCCGGCTTGATGAGTCCAATATATGTACCGAGTTTGGTGACTGTAGGACAAAGTAACCCCCCAACTTTTGTCAAAAGGTGGCGCTATGGAGCGCCTGCTCCACGCCCATTTATGGGCTTTTATCAGTGTTTAACTGTCATTAATACAGATGTGTGTGTTGAGTTTCATGAAATTCTAAGCATTTTAAGTGGCTCAAAAACACAAAAAACTAAAGTTAAAGTTTGACACGTTGCCATGGCAACATGATAAAAGTTATGGATAACGCCCTTCACAGATTCTTATCGGTCGTGTTTTGACATTATTGTGATGAAGTTTGAAGCAAATTGAGTGAAATTAAGAGGCTGAGTTTAAAGCGTTTCAAAAACGTCACACTTTCTGCTGCCAGTTGGTGGCGCTATAACTTTGACTCATAATAGTCACATCTCTGTGATCGGCATCAGACGATGAACAAACTGCTGAAGTTTGGTCAAAATCAGACAAAGTATGTCAAAGTTATTAGGCACTTCCTGTTTCTCATTTCTCGCCATAAATTTGTCGCCCCGTCACGGTCAAACCGTTCGAGATATCAAAAATCCCCTGGCAATTTTGCGTCCCCAATGTCTTGAGATCATGCTGACTGAGTTTGGTGGCCATCGGTGGAAAGGCCTAGTAGGAGTATTTCAAATTCCATTGCATGCACTTTTTAGACATCCCTGAATAGCCGACTTCCTGTTTGGCGAAGCACGGACTATGAGTGTGAAATTTGTTCGGCCCGATGAGGTCTATATGTGTATGAATTTTGGTGACTGTAGGTCAACCGTTGTGCGTTCCAGAGCCCTTCAAAAGTCGCAATTTTTAACGCTGTGCCATGCCCCCCCCAGGTGACCCCCCCATGTCAAAGTCTGTCCGGCCCTGATGGCCGCAGGTTCCAATGTGTGTGCAAAGTTTCAAGAGTTTTCGTGTATGTTAAGGCCCCCGAAATCCCCCAAAACATTGAAAAAAAAAAAATAATAATAATAATAATAATAATAATTAAAGCTGCGAGCAGCGATGAACGGGCCCTCGCACCCGGGCTCACCGCCGACCGGTGGCTTCAGGAAAACAGCAAACGGTGGGCAGTATGCTTTTAATACAGTAAATGTAGGAGAAATATGTCAAAGTCACTTAAATGTGCCAAACTTGCCGCTGCCAGCTGGTGGCGCTATGCCTATAACTGATTATTGGCATGTAGATGTGTTCAGGCCAGCACTATTATCAAACATATGAAGTTTGGTGCAGATTGACCTTGGTATGTTTGAGTTAGTGAAATAAATGAGATATCCTGCTGCCAACAAGTGGCGCTATGATAATATCTGAATTTTAAGTCTTTAGGTGTCTTCAGGCCAGGACTCTTACCAAACCTGTGAATTTTGTGGCAGATCAGACATTTTCAGGCTAAGTTATAACCACTTCTATGTCTATGCAGAAACATCAAACTTTGTCAGGCCACCACAGACATGCCCTTTAATGAAAACTCAAGATCTTCACAATTTAACATCTCTAAGGCTTCAAGATCAGACTGACCAAATATAATGTTGATTTAACTAAATGCAATCAATGCAAGGACTTCAGATAAATGCCAACTGTGAACCAGTATGCTACAAATGATGATAAGAACATGATTCATGATGATAGCAAAATGTTATTATTGCTTCCTTTACGTCCACCACTTCTGCTTAAATGTCATCGTTACCTATCTGTACAATTTTTGTGTGGATATTGCTTTGCTGGTGACTCCTGTTATAAGACATCACTCTTAAGTGCTACATAACTAAGAATCAATAAGGAAGACGGTGCCCAGTTGGCACATGCATTCACAGTAACCCTCTGCTAGTTTGGATTTTAAGTTTACTGAATTGAAAGGGTTACACTTTAAAATCAACACACAGACACATACACACAAAATATAAAATGTTGCCATCCAGTTTCATTTGTTAAAATTAACTATATTAGTTAACATGACCAATAAATAAATAGCATTTATTAATGTTAATTAATATTAAGCTAAAAAAAGTATTCATATAAAGTTTATGTACTGTGGATTAACATGAACATGAACACAGTTCATGTGGGTGTACAGCAATACACAATAAAGTGCTCTATAAACGCTTCATTCTTTCAAAATATCTTTAAAAATCAAGTTGAGTATTTTAACGGGGTGATATATATATATATATATATATAACTGATCTTAAAATGATGGTTTTCAGATGTTTTGAAGAGATAACAGTAACGTTTGTTTTGTTGTCAAAGTCTGTCTTAATTTTTTATTATTATTATTTTATATTCAATAAATAACACTATGCAAATATTGTCTATCAATGAAGATAAATTGATCATGCTAAAAAGTTGTATTTTTTAAATCTTTTGCTATGTGACTGAATAGGACAAGTTCATGGTACAGTTAAGTAAAAAATAAATGAAAAACAACAACTGCAAAATACGAACAATGAAAGACTTAGTGACCCTTTATATTTTCTCAAAATATCAGACTCTCAAAGATCAGACATATTTATGTAATTACAGTATGTGCATTTTTTGTTCAAAGATGGTCTGTAGGATGGCTCTCTACTCTGTCACCCTCTCTGCCTCTCACCCCTCCCCCCTGCAATAATGAGCTTCTCTGTGCCTGACTGAACGCACACACATACTGTAGAGACATTCACCAGAGTGACAGCAGGTTTCTGAGTTATTTTTTTAATTTTCTTTAATTCATTGAAGCTTGTATAAAATTTATATTTCCAGCACTTGCTCAGAATGATTAGATCTCTGTGTGAAAAAAGTTTTAAAGAGTTTGGATGCTGCACTTTAAAGATATAAAAATATTTTTTTACTATATCTTTAAAAAATCACCATGTCCACACCGTTCAAGATATCCAAAATCCGCTCGCAATTTAACATCTTCAGAATCTTCTCTTCATGTTAAAAAAGTTTGGTGTGAACAGCTGGTTGTTCTTAGAAGTAGTGTGAATTTGTTTACAGCCTGATTTTTCAAAAAATCCACCTTCAAATCAAAATAGCCGGCTTCCTGTTGGTCTTAGCTAATGAGTTTGATTTAGAAAGTTGTCCAGATTGATGAGATTAATATATGTACAGAGTTTGGTGACTGTAGGAAAAACTAACCCCCCAACTTTTGTCAAAAGATGGCGCTATAGAGTGCCTGCTCCACGCCCATTTATGACCTTTTGCCAGTGTCTAACTATCATTAATATTGATGTGTGTGTTGAGTTTCATGAAATTCTAAGCATGTTATCTGCCTCGAAAAGACAGGAATCTAATTTTAAAGTTTGACATGTTGCCATGGCAACAGCATTCGATTTATCATCGACCCCTTTACATATTCTTATCGGCCGTGTTTTGACATGATTTTGATGAAGTTTAAAGAAAATCGAGTAAAATTAAGAGGCTGATTTCAAAGCATTTTGAAAATGACACACTTCCTGCTCCCAGTTGGTGGCGCTATAACTTTGACTCATAATAGTCACATTTATGAAATCGGCATCATACAACGAACAAACTGGTGAAGTTTCATCAGAATCAGGCAATGTGTGCAACAGTTATTAGACACTTCCTGTTTCTCATTTCTCGCCATAACTTTGTCGCCTTGCCACGGCCAAACCGTTCGAGATATCAAAAATCTCCTCGCAATTTAGCGTCCCCAATGTCTTGAGATCATGCTGACCGAGTTTGGTGACAATCCCATGGAATTCCTGGGAGGAGTACGTTAAATTCCAGAGCATGCGCTTTTTAAACAGCCCTAAATATCTCACTTCCTGTCAGGTGGAGCCTATGACATAGAGTACAAAAGTTGTTTGGCTCAGTGAGATCTATATGTGTACCGAGTTTCATATCAATACATGCAAGTATGTGTGCGCAGTACATCAAGTTTTCAAACTGTGTTCCAGGGGGCGCTGTAGAGGCCCTGAACCACGCCCGGGTCCCAGCCTCTTTGGCGTCCTGATGGCCGCAGATTCCGACGGGTGTGCAAATTTTCAAGAGTTTTTGAGTATGTTAAGACCCCCAAAAGTGCCCGGAAGGTTGAAAAAAAGAAAAAAAAAAAAAAAATAAAAAATTAAAGCTGCGAGCAGCGATGAACGGGCCCTCGCACCCGGGCTCACCGCCGACCGGTGGCTTCGGGAAAACAGCAAACGGTGGGCAGTATGCTTTTAATACAGTAAATGTAGGAGAAATATGTCAAAGTCACTTAAATGTGCCAAACTTGCCGCTGCCAGCTGGTGGCGCTATGCCTATAACTGATTATTGGCATGTAGATGTGTTCAGGCCAGCACTATTATCAAACATATGAAGTTTGGTGCAGATTGACCTTGGTATGTTTGAGTTAGTGAAATAAATGAGATATCCTGCTGCCAACTGGTGGCGCTATGATAATATCTGAATATTGGTCTTTAGGTGTCTTCAGGCCAGGACTCTTACCAAACCTGTGAATTTTGTGGCAGATCAGACATTTTCAGGCTAACTTATAACCACTTCTATGTCTATGCAGAAACATCAAACTTTGTCAGGCCACCACGGACATGCCCTTTAATGAAAACTCAAGATCTTCACAATTTAACATCTCTAAGGCTTCAAGATCAGACTGACCAAATATAATGTTGATTTAACTAAATGCAATCAATGCAAGGACTACAGATGAATGCCAACTGTGAACCAGTATGCTACAAATGATGATAAGAACATGATTCATGACGATAGCAAAATGTTATTATTGCTTCCTTTGCATCCACCACTTCTGCTTAAATGTCATTGTTACCTATCTGTACAATTTTTGTGTGGATATTGCTTTGCTGGTGACTCCTGTTATAAGACATCACTCTTAAGTGCTACATAACTAAGAATCAATAAGGAAGACGGTGCCCAGTTGGCACATGCATTCACAGTAATCCTCTGCTAGTTTGGATTTTAAGTTTACAGAATTGAAAGGGTTACACTTTAAAATCAACACACAGACACATACACACAAAATATAAAATGTTGCCATCCAGTTTAATTTCTTAAAATTAACTATATTAGTTAACATGACCAATAAATAAATAGCATTTATTAATGTTAATTAATATTAAGCTAAAAAAAGTATTCATATAAAGTTTATGTACTGTGATTTAACATGAACATGAACACAGTTCATGGGGGTGTACAGCAATACACAATAAAGTGCTCTATAAACTCTTCATTCTTTCAAAATATCTTTAAAAATCAAGTTGAGTATTTTAACGGGGTGATATATATATTTATAACTGATCTTAAAATTATGGTTTTCAGATGTTTTGAAGAGATAACAGTAACGTTTGTTTTGTTGTCAAAGTTTGTCTTAATTTTTTATTTTTATTATTTTATATTCAATAAATAACACTATGTAAATATTGTCTATCAATGAAGATAAATTGATCATGCTAAAAAGTTGTATTTTTTTAAATCTTTTGCTATGTGACTGAATAGGACAAGTTCATGGTATAGTTAAGTAAAAAATAAATAAAAAACAACAACTGCAAAATACGAACAATGAAAGACTAAGTGACCCTTTATATTTTCTCAAAATATCAGACTCTCAAAGATCAGACATATTTATGTAATTACAATACATATTTGCATTTTTTGTTCAAAGATGGTCTGTAGGATGGCTCTCTAGTCTCTACTCTGTCACCCTCTCTGCCTCTCACCCCTCCCCCCTGCAATAATGAGCTTCTCTGTGCCTGACTGAACGCACACACATACTGTAGAGACATTCACCAGAGTGACAGCAGGTTTCTGAGTTATTTTTTTAATTTTCTTTAATTCATTGAAGCTTGTATAAAATTAATATTTCCAGCACTTGCTCAGAATGATTAGATCTCTGTGTGAAAAAAGTTTTAAAGAGTTTGGATGCTGCACTTTAAAGATATAAAAAATTAGGGTTATGTTTTTTACTATATCTTTAAAAAATCACCACGTCAACACCGTTCGAGATATCCAAAATCCGCTCGCAATTTAACATCTTCAGAATCTTCTCTTCATGTTAAAAAAAGTTTGGGGTGAACAGCTGGTTGTTCTTAGGAGTAGTGTGAATTTGTTTACTACCTGATTTTTCAAAAAATCCACATTCAAATCAAAATAGCCGGCTTTCTGTTGGTCTTAGCTAATGAGTTTGATTTAGAAAGTTGTCAAGATTGATGAGAACAATACAAGTACAGAGTTTGGTGACTGTAGGAAAAACTAACCCCCCAACTTTTGTCAAAAGATGGCGCTATAGAGTGCCTGCTCCACGCCCATTTATGACCTTTTGCCAGTGTCTAACTATCATTAATATTGATGTGTGTGTTGAGTTTCATGAAATTCTAAGCATGTTATCTGCCTTGAAAAGACAGGAATCTAATTTTAAAGTTTGACACGTTGCCATGGCAACAGCATTTGATTTATCATCGACCCCTTTACATATTCTTTATCGGCCGTTTTTTGACATGATTTTGATGAAGTTTAAAGAAAATCGAGTAAAATTAAGAGGCTGATTTCAAAGCATTTTGAAAATGACACGTTTCCTGCTGCCAGTTGGTGGCGCTATAACTTTGACTCATAATAGTCACATTTATGGAATCGGCATCATACAACGAACAAACTGGTGAAGTTTCATCAGAATCAGGCAATGTGTGCAACAGTTATTAGACACTTCCTGTTTCTCATTTCTCGCCAAAACTTTGTCGCCTTGCCATGGCCAAACCGTTCGAGATATCAAAAATCCCCTCGCAATTTAGCGTCCTCAATGTCTTGAGATCATGCTGACCAAGTTTGGTGACAATCCTATAGAAATCCTGGGAGGAGTACGTTAAATTCCAGAGCATGTGCTTTTTAAACAGCCCTAAATATCTCACTTCCTGTTGCGTGGAGCCCAGGACATAGAGTACAAAAGTTGTTCAGCTCGGTGAGTTCTATATGTGTACCGAGTTTCATATCAATACGTGCAAGTATGTGTGCGCAGTACATCAAGTTTTCAAACTGTGTTCCAGGGGGCGCTGTAGAGGCCCTGAACCACGCCCGGGTCCCAGCCTCTGTGTCGTCCGGACGACGGCAGATTCCAACGTGTGTGCAAATTTTCAAGAGTTTTTGAGTATGTTAAGGCCCCCAAAAGTGCCCCAACGGTTGAAAAAAAACAAAAATAAAAAAAAAAACAAATAAGAATCCTTAGAAGAACAATAGGGCCTTCGCCCTTTTGGGCTCGGGCCCTAATAATAACCCTTAGAAGAACAATAGGGCCTTCGCCCTTTTGGGCTCGGGCCCTAATAATAATAATCCTTAGAAAAACAATAGGGCCTTCGCCCTTTTGGGCTCGGGCCCTAATAATAATAATAATCCTTAGAAAAACAATAGGGCCTTCGCCCATTCTGGGCTCGGGCCCTAATTAAAGCTGCAAGCAGCGATGACCGGGCCCTCGCCGACTGTGCAGTCGCCATCCCGATAGCATCAGGAAAACGGTGCCCGGTTGGCACATGCATTCACAGTAACCCTTTGGAGTAACCCTTACTGTCTCTCCTCCTCTCTGACTCTTTCTCTTACCACCCATCCCCCCTCCTTACACTCAGCCACTTACCACACAAACACACACATAGAGTGCAGAGCAGAGTGAGATCAGATATGTTTTTTTTATTTTCTTTCATTCGTGGAGTTTTGTATAAGTATGAAATTAACTGTGTTTGATCAGAATGAATAGTTATTTGTATGAAAAAAGTTTCAAAGAGTTAGGATGCTGCACTTTAAATATATAATAAATCATTGAAAATTGAAAATGGAAAATGAAATTCTAAGCACGCTATCTGCCTCAAAAACACAGGAAACAAATATTTGAATGTATTTTTATTTTTTTATTTGCCATGGCAACAGTATTTAATGCATAAGGGACGCCTTTACAGACTCTCATCGGCCATGTTCTACATTATTCTGATGAAGTTTGAAGAAAATCGAGTACAAATAAATTGTTCGTTGTTCGTTCGAGTTTGTTAGTTCATTAACCATTGTTAAAAGAGACCCTATTTTAAATAGTAACCATGTTTTATGATCTACAACCATTTTTAAATATTATTTTAATGATCTATAAGCATCTGTAAAATAATTATAAACAAATATATTAAAAATAAACACATATTAACTTAGTTGATTTTTTTTGGCCTTTATGTATTTGTTTCTCATTCTAATTAAGTGACCTGAGCAGTATAGTGTCATACTTATAAGATTTTTTTGTTCTATCAGTGAGAGTGTATATATGTATATAGATCATATAATTTTTCCTTAAAAGATAAAAAAAAGATTTTAATGCTCTTTAAGCACCTATACAAAATAATTATGTAAAAGTACATTCACAGTACAGTACATATCAACTGATTCTATGGATTATTGTCATTCTTATACACTGAGAATGAGCTAAATAGCATTAGAGGCAAACGATTCCTTATCTTATGAGGACCTCTAGTGTTCATTCCTGGTATAAGAGCCTTAAAATGACAAACATATATTACACTTTTATAATGTTTTTGGGGCCTCTGAGCATGATAACATATATATTTTCATATATATACTCAGATTCCCTAAGAATGTCTTGTTCTTTATAAGTTAAAAAGTTTTGATGAGTTAGAATAATGCAATTTAAAGATATATGAAGATTACTCTTAATCTTTTTTACTGTTACTTTCATAAATCACCACATCAACACCATTCAAGATATCCCAAAGCCGTTCACAGTTTAGCATCTTCAGTATCTTGGCATCATGTTGACAAAGTTTGGTGTGAGATGTCTGATTCTGCTATGAGTGATATGAATTTATTCACAGCTATATTTAAAAACACAGGAAAAAAATGTATAAGTTTGACACGTTGCCATGGCAACAGCGTTTGATGTATCAAGGACCCCTTCACAGATTCTCATCGGCCGTGTTTTGATATTATTCTGATGAAATTTGAAGCAAATTGAGTAAAATTAAGAGGTTGATTTAAAAGCGTTTTGCAAGCAACACACTTCCTGCTGCCAGTTGGTGGCGCTATAACTTTGACTCATAATAGTCACATCTCTGTGATCGGTATCATACGACGAACAAACTGCTAAAGTTTGGTCAAAATCAGATAAAGTGTGTCAAAATTATTAGACACTTCCTGTTTCTCATTTCTCGCCATAATTTGTCGCCCTGCCACGGCCAAACCGTTCGAGATACCAAAAATCCCCTGGCAATTTTGCATTCCCAATATCTTGAGATCATGCTGACCGAGTTTGGTGGCCATCGGTGGAAAGGTCTAGGAGTAGTATTTCAAATTCCACAGCTTGATTTTTCCAAAAATCCATATTTAACTAAAAATAGCTGACTTCCTGTTGGTCGTAGCTAATGGGTGTAAATTAGAAAGTTGTCCGGCTTGATGAGTCCAATATATGTACCGAGTTTGGTGACTGTAGGACAAAGTAACCCCCCAACTTTTGTCAAAAGGTGGCGCTATGGAGCGCCTGCTCCACGCCCATTTATGGGCTTTTATCAGTGTTTAACTGTCATTAATACAGATGTGTGTGTTGAGTTTCATGAAATTCTAAGCATTTTAAGTGTCTCAAAAACACAAAAAACTAAAGGTAAAGTTTGACACGTTGCCATGGCAACATGATAAAAGTTATGGATAACGCCCTTCACAGATTCTTATCGGTCGTGTTTTGACATTATTGTGATGAAGTTTGAAGCAAATTGAGTAAAATTAAGAGGCTGAGTTTAAAGCGTTTCAAAAACGTCACGCTTTCTGCTGCCAGTTGGTGGCGCTATAACTTTGACTCATAATAGTCACATCTCTGTGATCGGCATCAGACGGTGAACAAACTGCTGAAGTTTGGTCAAAATCAGACAAAGTATGCCAAAGTTATTAGGCACTTCCTGTTTCTCATTTCTCGCCATAAATTTGTCGCCCCGTCACGGTCAAACCGTTCGAGATATCAAAAATCCCCTGGCAATTTTGCATCCCCAATGTCTTGAGATCATGCTGACCGAGTTTGGTGGCCATCGGTGGAAAGGCCTAGTAGGAGTATTTCAAATTCCATTGCATGCACTTTTTAGACATCCCTGAACAGCCGACTTCCTGTTTGGCGAAGCACGGACTATGAGTGTGAAATTTGTTCGGCCGGATGAGGTCTATATGTGTATGAATTTTGGTGACTGTAGGTCAACCGTTGTGCGCTCCAGAGCCCTTTAAAAGTCGCAATTTTTAACGCTGTGCCATGCCCCCCCCAGGTGACCCCCCCATGTCAAAGTCTGTCCGGCCCTGATGGCCGCAGGTTCCAATGTGTGTGCAAAGTTTCAAGAGTTTTCGTGTATGTTAAGGCCCCCGAAATCCCCCAAAACATTGAAAAAAAAATAATAATAATAATTAAAGCTGCAAGCAGCGATGACCGGGCCCTCGCCATATGCGCAGTCACCATCCCGATAGCATCAGGAAAACGGTGCCCAGTTGGCACATGCATTCACAGTAACCCTCTGCCACTTTGGATTTAAAGTTTACAGAATTGAAAGGGTTAATTAAAATCAACACACAGACACATACACACAATATTTTAAATTTTGACATCCAGTTTAATTTGTTAACATTAACTATATTAGTTAACATGAACAATAATTAAATAGCATTTATTAATGTTAATTAATATTAAGCTAAAAAAAAGTATTCATATATTATTAAAAGGTACATTAGTACATTTATTTATATTTGTTAAAAATATTTGTGGGTTCATGTATTAATAATGCATTATAAGGGTATTCTTAAGGCATTATAATGAATGCATAATAAATTATAAAAAACCTTATAATATGTTGTATCATCTCATGAGCATTCATAAGAACAGTTTTAATGTATTAGAATTTTTTTTATTTTATTATAGCTTTTATGAGTATGAATACCTCCTCATAGTTATAATGTATAAGTCTCATATTTTGCCATCTTACTGATGTCACTTTACTTAAAGCATACAAAGATCACTTATAAGTAATAATAATAATAATTCTCAAATAGCCATAAGATCAGGTATCAGATCAGATGAATGTATAATATGATCAGTTTAATTATTTTGATGGTACCCGTTAGACAGCTTTTTATAAGTAACTCTGCAACTGCATGTCAGCTAGCAGTAATTATTATTTGTTGTGGTAAATATATGCTAACACTGTATTTAGACAGTTCCCCAAAAGACAAACTGATTATAAGTAACTTTGCAAGAACATGAACCTTCTACTTAGCCTAACATTAAACTAAGTCTACATTGTAAGGAGTGTTAGTTGGTGAGAGTTAGTTGTTAATAGTCAATAGAATAGAATATAATGTAAAAAATAAATCTAATGTGATATAGTCCATTACAAATGAAGTAGGTTTAAAATGGTGTCTACTGTGTGTTATAAATAATCATAATCTTAAAAGTTATAACCTCTAATATTTAAGTATTATAATGTATGATAATTGTTGTTATGAATATTCATTGGATGATATAATATACGTTTTTTTTATAATGCATTATGCGTTCATTATAATGCCTTAGAAATACCCTTATAATAGGGGCTTCATAGAAAGTGTTACCAAATCAGTGAGAGACAAACAAAACATTTAATAATTTTTCATTAAAAAAATAACTAATTTTTTTATGCTTTTTAGTGTTTATTTTAAAAATAGGTAAAAGTATTGTGACAGTACAGTACATAACAACTCCAAATAAATCTATGCATTCGTTTCTTTGTTGCACATTGAGAATGAACAGAATAGGATTAGAGGTAAAAATATTCCTTATCATGCGAGGACCTCTGGTGTTCATCCCTTGTATTACAGTCTTCATTTCTCCCTCTCTCACTTCTGGATACTTTTAATGTTTTTGGGGCCTCTGAGCATGATACAATTTTGATACCAAGCGTATTTTCTAAGAATGATTTGTTCTTCATATATACAAAGTTTTGAAGAGTTGGTATTAGGCACTTTAAAGATATAGAAAAATTAATGCAACTTTTTTTACTGTGACTTTTAAAAAATCACCACATCAACACCGTTCAAGATATCCAAAATCCGCTCACAATTTAGCATTTTGAGTATATTCTTATCATGTTGACAAAGTTTGGTGTGAACTTCTTGTTTCTGCTTTGTTTAGTATGATTTTATTTACAGCCTGATTTTTCCAAAAATCCACATTCAAATAAAAATAGCCAACTTCTTGTTTATTATAGCTAATGAGTGTTAATTAGAAAGTTGTCCGGCTTGATGAGACCAATATATGTACCGAGCTTGGTGACTGTAGGCAAAACTAAACCCCCAACTTTTGTCAAAAGGTGGCGCTATAGAGTGCCTCCTCCACGCCCATTTATGGGCTTTTATCAGTGTCTAAATATCATTAATACAGATGTGTGTGTTGAGTTTCATGAAATTCCAAGTATTTTAAGTGGCTCGAAAACGCAAAAAACTAAAGTTAAAGTTTGACACGTTGCCATGGCAACATGATAAAAGTTATCGATAATGCCCTTCACAGATTCTCATCGGCCGTGTTTCGACATTATTGGGATGAAGTTTCAAGCAAATTGAGTAAAATTAAGAGGCTGATTTAAAAGCATTTAGAAAACGTTGCGCTTTCTGCTGCCAGTTGGTGGCGCTATAACTTTAACTCATAATAGTCACATCTCTGTGATTGGCATCAGACGGTGAACAAACTGCTGAAGTTTGGTCAAAATCAGACAAAGTGTGTTAAAGTTATTGGATACTTCCTGTTTCTCATTTCTCGCCATAACTTTGTCGCCCCGCCACGGCCAAACCGTTCGAAATATCAAAATTCCCCTGGCAATTTTGCGTCCCCAATGTCTTGAGATCATGCTGACCGAGTTTGGTGGCCATCGGTGGATACACCTAGGAGGAGTATATCAAATTCCATTGCATGCGCTTTTTAGACATCCCTGAATAGCTGACTTCCTGTTGGGCGAAGCACTGACTTTGAGCATGAAAGTTGTTCGGCCCGATGAGTTCTATATGTGTATGAATTTTGATAAATGTAGGTCAACCGGTGTGTGCTCCAGAGTCCCTCAAAAGTAAAAATTTTTAACGCTGTGCCACGCCCCCCCCAGGTGACCCCCCCATGTCAAAGTTTGTCCGGCCCTGATGGCCGCAGGTTCCAATGTGTGTGCAAAGTTTCAAGAGTTTTTGTGTATGTTAAGGGCCCCGAAATGACCCAAAACATTGATGAAATAATAATAATAATAATAATAATAATCCTTAGAAAAACAATAGGGCCTTCGCCCATTCTGGGCTCGGGCCCTAATAATAATTAAAGCTGCGAGCAGCGATGAACGGGCCCTCGCACCTGGGCTCACCGCCAACCGGTGGCTTCAGGAAATCAGCAAACGCTGGGCAGTATGCTTTTAATACAGTAAATATAGAAAAAATATTTCATAAGTCATTTAAATGTGCCAAACTAGCCTCTGCCAGATGGTGGCGCTATGCCTATAACTGATTATTGGCATGTAGATGTGTTCAGGCCAGCACTATTATCAAACATATGAAGTTTGGTGCAGATTGACCTTGGTATGTTTGAGTTAGTGAAAGATATGAGATATCCTGCTGCCAACAAGTGGCGCTATGATAATATCTGAATATTAGTCTTTAGGTGTCTTCAGGCCAGGACTCTTACCAAACCTGTGAATTTTGTGGCAGATCAGACATTTTATGGCTAAGTTATAACAACTCAATGAAAACTCAAGATCTTCACAATTTAACATCTCTAAGGCCTCAAGATCAGACTGACCAAATATAATGTTGATTTAATTAAATGCAATCAATGCAAGGACTTCAGATAATGCCAACTCTGAACCAATATGCAAAAATTTCCCTATACTCTGATGATGATGATGATAAGAACATGATTCATGATGATAACAAAATGTTATTAAAGCTGCAAGCAGCGTTGACCGGGCCCTCGCCGTCTGGCAGTCGCCATCCCGATAGCATCAGGAAAACGGTGCCCAGTTGGCACATGCATTCACAATAACCCTTTGGACTAACCCTAACTGTCTCTCCTCCTGTCTGACTCTTTCTCTTACCACCCATCCCACCTCCTTACACTCAGCCACTTACCACACAAACACACACATAGAGTGCAGAGCAGAGTGAGATCAGATTTGTTTTTTAATTTTCTTTCATTCGTGGAGTTTTATATAATTATGAAATGAACTGTGTTTAATCAGAATGAATAGTTATTTGTATGAAAAAAGTTTCAAAGAGTTAGGATGCTGCACTTTAAATATATAATAAATCATTGAAAATTGAAAATGGGAAATGAAATTCTAGGCACGCTATCTGCCTCAAAAACACAGGAAACAAATATTTGAATGTATTTTGTATTTTTTTTTATTTGCCATGGCAACAGCATTTGATGCATCAGGGACGCCTTTACAGACTCTCATCGGCCGTGTTTTTACATCATTCTGATGAAGTTTGAAGAAAATCGAGTACAAATATATTGTTCGTTGTTCGTTCGTGTGTTAGTTCATTAACCAATGTTAACAAAAGAGACCCTATTTTAAATAGTTACCATGTTTTATGATCTACATCCATTTTTTAATATTATTTTAATGATCTATAAGCATCTGTGAAATAATTATAAACAAATATATTAAAAATAAATACATATTTACTTAGTTGATGTATTTGTTTCTCATTCTAATTAAGTGAACTGAGCAGTATAGTGTCATACTTATAAGATTTTTTATTCTATCAGTGAGATTGTATATATGTATATAAATCATATCATTTTTCCTTAAAAGATTAAAAAAATATTTTAATGCTCTTTAAGCACCTATACAAAATAATTATGTAAAAGTACACTGACAGTACAGTCTATATCAACTGATTCTATGGATTATTTTCATTCTTATACACTGAGAATGAGCTAAATAGCATTAGAGGTCAAACGATTCCTTATCTTATGAGGACCTCTAGTGTTCATCCCTGGTATTAGAGCTTTAATCTGACAAATTTATGTGACACTTTTAATGTTTTTGGGGCCTCTGAGCATGATAACATTTTGAAACTACACGTATTTCCTAAGAATTTCTTGTTCTTTATATGTAAAAAGTTTTGATGAGTTAGAATAATGCAATTTAAAGATATATGAAAATAACTCTTCATCTTTTTTATTGTTACTTTCATAAATCACCACATCAACACCGTTCAAGATGTCCCAAAGCCGTTCACAATTTAACATCTTCAGTATCTTGGCATCATGTTGACAAAGTTTGGTGTGAACTGTCTGATTCTGCTATGAGTGATATGAATTTATTCACAGCTATATTTAAAAACACAGGAAACAAATGTTAAAGTTTGACATGTTGCCATGGCAACAGCATTTGATGTATCAAGGACCCCTTCACAGATTCTCATCGGCCGTGTTTTGATATTATTCTGATGAAGTTTGAAGCAAATTGAGTAAAATTAAGAGGTTGATTTAAAAGCGTTTTGCAAGCAACACACTTCCTGCTGCCAGTTGGTGGCGCTATAACTTTGACTCATAATAGTCACATCTCTGTGATCGGTATCATACGACGAACAAACTGCTTAAGTTTGGTCAAAATCAGATAAAGTGTGTCAAAATTATTAGACATTTCCTGTTTCTCATTTCTCGCCATAATTTGTCGCCCTGCCACGGCCAAACCGTTCGAGATAGCAAAAATCCCTTGGCAATTTTGCATTCCCCATATCTTGAGATCATGTTGACCGAGTTTGGTGGCCATCGGTGGAAAGGTCTAGGAGGAGTATTTCAAATTCCACAGCTTGATTTTTCCAAAAATCCATATTTAAATAAAAATAGCTGACTTCCTGTTGGTCGTAGCTAATGGGTGTAAATTAGAAAGTTGTCCGGCTTGATGAGTCCAATATATGTACCGAGTTTGGTGACTGTAGGACAAAGTAACCCCCCAACTTTTGTCAAAAGGTGGCGCTATGGAGCGCCTGCTCCACGCCCATTTATGGGCTTTTATCAGTGTTTAACTGTCATTAATACAGATGTGTGTGTTGAGTTTCATGAAATTCTAAGCATTTTAAGTGGCTCAAAAACACAAAAAACTAAAGTTAAAGTTTGACACGTTGCCATGGCAACATGATAAAAGTTATGGATAACGCCCTTCACAGATTCTTATCGGTCGTGTTTTGACATTATTGTGATGAAGTTTGAAGCAAATTGAGTAAAATTAAGAGGCTGAGTTTAAAGCGTTTCAAAAACGTCACGCTTTCTGCTGCCAGTTGGTGGCGCTATAACTTTGACTCATAATAGTCACATCTCTGTGATCGGCATCAGACGGTGAACAAACTGCTGAAGTTTGGTCAAAATCAGACAAAGTATGTCAAAGTTATTAGGCACTTCCTGTTTCTCATTTCTCGCCATAAATTTGTCGCCTCGTCACGGTCAAACCGTTCGAGATATCAAAAATCCCCTGGCAATTTTGCGTCCCCAATGTCTTGAGATCATGCTGACCGAGTTTGGTGGCCATCGGTGGAAAGGCCTAGTAGGAGTATTTCAAATTCCATTGCATGCACTTTTTAGACATCCCTGAATAGCCGACTTCCTGTTTGGCGAAGCATGGACTATGAGTGTGAAATTTGTTCGGCCCGATGAGGTCTATATGTGTATGAATTTTGGTGACTGTAGGTCAACCGTTGTGCGCTCCAGAGCCCTTCAAAAGTCGCAATTTTTAACGCTGTGCCATGCCCCCCCCAGGTGACCCCCCCATGTCAAAGTCTGTCCGGCCCTGATGGCCGCAGGTTCCAATGTGTGTGCAAAGTTTCAAGAGTTTTCGTGTATGTTAAGGCCCCCGAAATCCCCCAAAACATTGAAAAAAAAATAATAATAATAATAATAATTAAAGCTGCGAGCAGCGATGAACGGGCCCTCGCACCTGGGCTCACCGCCAACCGGTGGCTTCAGGAAATCAGCAAACGCTGGGCAGTATGCTTTTAATACAGTAAATATAGAAAAAATATGTCATAAGTCATTTAAATGTGCCAAACTAGCCTCTGCCAGATGGTGGCGCTATGCCTATAACTGATTATTGGCATGTAGATGTGTTCAGGCCAGCACTATTATCAAACATATGAAGTTTGGTGCAGATTGACCTTGGTATGTTTGAGTTAGTGAAAGATATGAGATATCCTGCTGCCAACAAGTGGCGCTATGATAATATCTGAATATTAGTCTTTAGGTGTCTTCAGGCCAGGACTCTTACCAAACCTGTGAATTTTGTGGCAGATCAGACATTTTATGGCTAAGTTATAACAACTCAATGAAAACTCAAGATCTTCACAATTTAACATCTCTAAGGCCTCAAGATCAGACTGACCAAATATAATGTTGATTTAATTAAATGCAATCAATGCAAGGACTTCAGATAATGCCAACTCTGAACCAATATGCAAAAATTTCCCTATACTCTGATGATGATGATGATAAGAACATGATTCATGATGATAACAAAATGTTATTAAAGCTGCAAGCAGCGTTGACCGGGCCCTCGCCGTCTGGCAGTCGCCATCCCGATAGCATCAGGAAAACGGTGCCCAGTTGGCACATGCATTCACAATAACCCTTTGGACTAACCCTAACTGTCTCTCCTCCTGTCTGACTCTTTCTCTTACCACCCATCCCACCTCCTTACACTCAGCCACTTACCACACAAACACACACATAGAGTGCAGAGCAGAGTGAGATCAGATTTGTTTTTTAATTTTCTTTCATTCGTGGAGTTTTATATAATTATGAAATGAACTGTGTTTAATCAGAATGAATAGTTATTTGTATGAAAAAAGTTTCAAAGAGTTAGGATGCTGCACTTTAAATATATAATAAATCATTGAAAATTGAAAATGGGAAATGAAATTCTAGGCACGCTATCTGCCTCAAAAACACAGGAAACAAATATTTGAATGTATTTTGTATTTTTTTTTATTTGCCATGGCAACAGCATTTGATGCATCAGGGACGCCTTTACAGACTCTCATCGGCCGTGTTTTTACATCATTCTGATGAAGTTTGAAGAAAATCGAGTACAAATATATTGTTCGTTGTTCGTTCGTGTGTTAGTTCATTAACCAATGTTAACAAAAGAGACCCTATTTTAAATAGTTACCATGTTTTATGATCTACATCCATTTTTTAATATTATTTTAATGATCTATAAGCATCTGTGAAATAATTATAAACAAATATATTAAAAATAAATACATATTTACTTAGTTGATGTATTTGTTTCTCATTCTAATTAAGTGAACTGAGCAGTATAGTGTCATACTTATAAGATTTTTTATTCTATCAGTGAGATTGTATATATGTATATAAATCATATCATTTTTCCTTAAAAGATTAAAAAAATATTTTAATGCTCTTTAAGCACCTATACAAAATAATTATGTAAAAGTACACTGACAGTACAGTCTATATCAACTGATTCTATGGATTATTTTCATTCTTATACACTGAGAATGAGCTAAATAGCATTAGAGGTCAAACGATTCCTTATCTTATGAGGACCTCTAGTGTTCATCCCTGGTATTAGAGCTTTAATCTGACAAATTTATGTGACACTTTTAATGTTTTTGGGGCCTCTGAGCATGATAACATTTTGAAACTACACGTATTTCCTAAGAATTTCTTGTTCTTTATATGTAAAAAGTTTTGATGAGTTAGAATAATGCAATTTAAAGATATATGAAAATAACTCTTCATCTTTTTTATTGTTACTTTCATAAATCACCACATCAACACCGTTCAAGATGTCCCAAAGCCGTTCACAATTTAACATCTTCAGTATCTTGGCATCATGTTGACAAAGTTTGGTGTGAACTGTCTGATTCTGCTATGAGTGATATGAATTTATTCACAGCTATATTTAAAAACACAGGAAACAAATGTTAAAGTTTGACATGTTGCCATGGCAACAGCATTTGATGTATCAAGGACCCCTTCACAGATTCTCATCGGCCGTGTTTTGATATTATTCTGATGAAGTTTGAAGCAAATTGAGTAAAATTAAGAGGTTGATTTAAAAGCGTTTTGCAAGCAACACACTTCCTGCTGCCAGTTGGTGGCGCTATAACTTTGACTCATAATAGTCACATCTCTGTGATCGGTATCATACGACGAACAAACTGCTTAAGTTTGGTCAAAATCAGATAAAGTGTGTCAAAATTATTAGACATTTCCTGTTTCTCATTTCTCGCCATAATTTGTCGCCCTGCCACGGCCAAACCGTTCGAGATAGCAAAAATCCCTTGGCAATTTTGCATTCCCCATATCTTGAGATCATGTTGACCGAGTTTGGTGGCCATCGGTGGAAAGGTCTAGGAGGAGTATTTCAAATTCCACAGCTTGATTTTTCCAAAAATCCATATTTAAATAAAAATAGCTGACTTCCTGTTGGTCGTAGCTAATGGGTGTAAATTAGAAAGTTGTCCGGCTTGATGAGTCCAATATATGTACCGAGTTTGGTGACTGTAGGACAAAGTAACCCCCCAACTTTTGTCAAAAGGTGGCGCTATGGAGCGCCTGCTCCACGCCCATTTATGGGCTTTTATCAGTGTTTAACTGTCATTAATACAGATGTGTGTGTTGAGTTTCATGAAATTCTAAGCATTTTAAGTGGCTCAAAAACACAAAAAACTAAAGTTAAAGTTTGACACGTTGCCATGGCAACATGATAAAAGTTATGGATAACGCCCTTCACAGATTCTTATCGGTCGTGTTTTGACATTATTGTGATGAAGTTTGAAGCAAATTGAGTAAAATTAAGAGGCTGAGTTTAAAGCGTTTCAAAAACGTCACGCTTTCTGCTGCCAGTTGGTGGCGCTATAACTTTGACTCATAATAGTCACATCTCTGTGATCGGCATCAGACGGTGAACAAACTGCTGAAGTTTGGTCAAAATCAGACAAAGTATGTCAAAGTTATTAGGCACTTCCTGTTTCTCATTTCTCGCCATAAATTTGTCGCCTCGTCACGGTCAAACCGTTCGAGATATCAAAAATCCCCTGGCAATTTTGCGTCCCCAATGTCTTGAGATCATGCTGACCGAGTTTGGTGGCCATCGGTGGAAAGGCCTAGTAGGAGTATTTCAAATTCCATTGCATGCACTTTTTAGACATCCCTGAATAGCCGACTTCCTGTTTGGCGAAGCATGGACTATGAGTGTGAAATTTGTTCGGCCCGATGAGGTCTATATGTGTATGAATTTTGGTGACTGTAGGTCAACCGTTGTGCGCTCCAGAGCCCTTCAAAAGTCGCAATTTTTAACGCTGTGCCATGCCCCCCCCAGGTGACCCCCCCATGTCAAAGTCTGTCCGGCCCTGATGGCCGCAGGTTCCAATGTGTGTGCAAAGTTTCAAGAGTTTTCGTGTATGTTAAGGCCCCCGAAATCCCCCAAAACATTGAAAAAAAAAAATAATAATAATAATTAAAGCTGCAAGCAGCGATGAACGGGCCCTCGCACCCGGGCTCACCGCCGACCGGTGGCTTTAGGAAAACATCAAACGGTGGGCAGTATGCTTTTAATACAGTAAATGTAGGAAAAATAGATCAAAGTCACTTAAATGTGCCAAATTTCCTGCTGCCAGCTGGTGGCGCTATGCATATAACTGATTATTGGCATGTAGATGTGTTCAGGCCAGCACTATTATCAAACATATGAAGTTTGGTGCAGATTGACCTTGGTATGTTTGAGTTAGTGAAAGATATGATATATCCTGCTGCCAACAGGTGGCGCTATGATAATATCTGAATATTGGCCTTTAGGTGTCTTCAGGCCAGGACTCTTACCAAACCTGTGAAGTTTGAGGCAGATCGGACATTTTATGGCTGAGTTATAACAACTTCTATGTCCATGGCGAAACATCAAACTTTGTCAGGCCGCCGCAGACACGCCCTTTAACGAAAACTCAAGATCTTCGCAATTTAACATCTTTAAGGCCTCTAGATCAGAATGACCAAATATAATGTTAATATCATTAAGTCTCTAAGAGGAGTTTGATACAAGTTATTTCCTGTTGCCAACAGGTGGCGCTGTGATTATAATAGAATGTTGGTCTTGAGATGTGTTCAGGCCAGGACTATTATCGAATATGTGAAGTTTGAGGCAAATCGGACATTTTATGGCTGAGTTATAACAAGTTTTATATCCATGGCGAGACCTCGAAATTTGTCAGGCCGCCACGGACACGCCCTTTACCGAAAACTCAAGATCTTTACAATTTAACATCGCTAAGGCCTTTATATTAGACTGACCGATTTTGGAGTTGATCTGTATAAATCTCTAGGAGGAGTTGGTTGTAGAGTACAGCATGACACTTCCTGTTGCCTGCAGGTGGCGCTATGACTATAACTGAATATGGGCATGTAGATGTCTTCAGGTCAGGAGTGTTATCACACATGTGAAGTTTGGGACAGATCGGACATTTTATGCCTAAGTTATAGCAACTTCCTTTTTCATGGCGAAACATCGAAATTTGTGAGGCCGCCACGGACACGCCCTCTGATGAAAACTCTAGATCTTCACAATTTAATGTCACAAAGGGCTTTAGATTAGACTCACCAAATTTGGTGTAGATCGGAATAAATCTCTAGGAGGAGTTCGTTCAAGTATGACACCTGAAAATGGCAAAAATTACACAAATTTTGCTGAGAAAATTAATAATAACCGACTTCCTGTTGGGTTTTGGATTTTATCTCAAGAGGCTTTTTTGTAGGTATTGGTGTGTTACATGTGTGTACCGATTTTTGTGCATGTACGATAATCACAGCTGAATGCGCACACCGTGGAACGTGTAAAGGTGGCGCTATTGAGCCATTTTGCCACACCCACTTCTGCAACCCATATCAGACGTCCATTTTCGCCAGGTCTGATGTGTGTGCAAAGTATCGTTAGTTTTCGGGTATGTTTAGGCCCTCAAAAATGCGATTCATTCCGGATAAGAATAATAATAATAATAATAAACGGAGCAGATTCAATAGGGTCCTCACACCATCGGTGCTCGGGCCCTAATTAAAGCTGCGAGCAGCGATGAACGGGCCCTCGCACCCGGGCTCACCGCCGACCGGTGGCTTCAGGAAAACAGCAATCGGTGGGCAGTATGCTTTTAATACAGTAAATATAGAAAAAATATGTCATAAGTCATTTAAATGTGCCAAAATTGCTGCTGCCAGTTGGTGGCGCTATGCCTATAACTGATTATTGACATGTAGATGTGTTCAGGCCAGCACTATTATCAAACATATGAAGTTTGGTGCAGATTGACCTTGGTGTGTTTGAGTTAGTGAAATATATGAGATATCCTGCTGCCAACAGGTGGCGCTATGATAATATCTGAATATTGGTCTTTAGGCGTCTTCAGGCCAGGACTCTTACCAAACCTGTGAATTTTGTGGCAGATCAGACATTTTCAGGCTAAGTTATAACCACTTCTATGTCTATGCAGAAACATGAAACTTTGTCAGGCCACCACGGACATGCCCTTTAATGAAAACTCAAGATCTTCACAATTTAACATCTCTAAGGCCTCAAGATCAGACTGACCAAATATAATGTTGATTTAATTAAATGCAATCAATGCAAGGACTTCAGATAGATGCCAACTGTGAACCAGTATGCTACAAATAAGAACATGTAATTCATGATGATAGCAAAATGTTATTATTGCTTCCTTTATATCCACCACTTCTGCTTAAATGTCATTGTTACCTATCTGTACAATTTTTGTATAATATATTTTTGTATAAAATCAATTGTTGTCATAACTAAGAATCAATAAGGAAGACGGTGCCCAGTTGGCACATGCATTCACAGTAACCATCTGCTAGTTTGGATTTTAAGTTTACAGAATTGAAAGGGTTACACTTTAAAATCAACACACAGACACATACACACAAAATATAAAATGTTGCCATCCAGTTTCATTTGTTAAAATTAACTATATCAGTTAACATGACCAATAAATAAATAGCATTTATTAATGTTAATTAATATTAAGCTAAAAAAAGTATTCATATAAAGTTTATGTACTGTGAATTAACATGAACATGAACACAGTTCATGTGGGTGTACAGCAAAACACAATAAAGTGCTCTATAAACGCTTCATTCTTTCAAAATATCTTTAAAAATCAAGTTGAGTATTTTAACGGGGTGATACATATATATAACTGATCTTAAAATTATGATCAGATGTTTCAGATGTTTCAGATGTTTTGAAGAGATAACAGTAACGTTTGTTTTGTTGTCAAAGTTTGTCTTAATTTTTTATTATTATGATTTTATATTCAATAAATAACACTATGTAAATATTGTCTATCAATGAAGATAAATTGATCATGCTAAAAAGTTGTATTTTTTTAAATCTTTTGCTATGTGACTGAATAGGACAAGTTCATGGTACAGTTAAGTAAAAAAATAAATAAAAAACAACAACTGCAAAAAATGAACAATGAAAGACTTACTGACCCTTTATATTTTCTCAAAATATCAGACTCTCAAAGATCAGACATATTTATGTAATTACACTACATACAGTATGTGCATTTTGTTCAAAGATGGTCTGTAGGATGGCTCTCTACTCTGTCACCCTCTCTGCCTCTCACCCCTCCCCCCTGCAATAATGAGCTTCTCTGTGCCTGACTGAACGCACACACATACTGTAGAGACATTCACCAGAGTGACAGCAGGTTTCTGAGTTCTTTTTTAAATTTTCTTTAATTCATAGAAGCTTGTATACATTTTTTATTTCCAGCACTTGCTCAGAATGATTAGATCTCTGTGTGAAAAAAGTTTTAAAGAGTTTGGATGCTGCACTTTAAAGATATAAAAATATTTTTTACTATATCTTTAAAAAATCACCACGTCCACACCGTTCAAGATATCCAAAATCCGGTCGCAATTTAACATCTTCAGAATATTCTCTTCATGTTAAAAAAGTTTGGTGTGAACAGCTGGTTGTTCTTAGAAGTAGTGTGCATTTGTTTACAGCCTGATTTTTCCAAAAATCCACATTCAAATCAAAATAGCCGGCTTTCTGTTGGTCTCAGCTAATGAGTTTGATTTAGAAAGTTGTCCAAATTGATGAGATTAATATATGTACAGAGTTTAGTGACTGTAGGAAAAACTAACCCCCCAACTTTTGTCAAAAGATGGCGCTATAGAGTGCCTGCTCCACGCCCATTTATGACCTTTTGCCAGTGTCTAACTATCATAAATATTGATGTGTGTGTTGAGTTTCATGAAATTCTAAGCATGTTAACTGCCTCGAAAAGACAGGAATCTAATTTTAAAGTTTGACATGTTGCCATGGCAACAGCATTCGATTTATCATCGACCCCTTTACATATTCTTATCGGCCGTGTTTTGACATGATTTTGATGAAGTTTAAAGAAAATCGAGTAAAATTAAGAGGCTGATATCAAAGCATTTTGAAAATGACACACTTCCTGCTGCCAGTTGGTGGCGCTATAACTTTGACTCATAATAGTCACATTTATGGAATCGGCATCATACAAGGAACAAACTGGTGAAGTTTCATCAGAATCAGGCAATGTGGTCAACAGTTATTAGACACTTCCTGTTTCTCATTTCTCGCCATAACTTTGTCGCCTTGCCACGGCCAAACCGTTCGAGATATCAAAAATCTCCTCGCAATTTAGCGTCCCCAATGTCTTGAGATCATGCTGACCGAGTTTGGTGACAATCCCATGGAATTCCTGGGAGGAGTACGTTAAATTCCAGAGCATGCGCTTTTTAAACAGCCCTAAATATCTCACTTCCTGTTGCGTGGAGCCCATGACATAGAGTACAAAAGTTGTTTGGCTCAGTGAGATCTATATGTGTACCGAGTTTCATATCAATACATGCAAGTATGTGTGCGCAGTACATCAAGTTTTCAAACTGTGTTCCAGGGGGCGCTGTAGAGGCCCTGAACCACGCCCGGGTCCCAGCCTCTTTGGCGTCCTGATGGCCGCAGATTCCGACGTGTGTGCAAATTTTCAAGAGTTTTTGAGTATGTTAAGGCCCCCAAAAGTGCCCGGAAGGTTGAAAAAAAAAAAAAAAAAAAAAAAAAAAAAAAAAAAAAAAAAAATAATAACCCTTAGAAGAACAATAGGGCCTTCGCCCTTTTGGGCTCGGGCCCTAATAATAATAATAATAATAATAATCCTTAGAAAAACAATAGGGCCTTCGCCCTTTTGGGCTCGGGCCCTAATTATTGCTTGCTTTACGTCCACCACTTCTGCTTAAATGTCATCGTTACCTATCTGTACAATTTGTGTGTGGATATTGCTTTGCTGGTGACTCCTCCTGTTATGAGACATCACTCTTAAGCGCTACATAACTAAGAATCAATAAGGAAGACGGTGCCCAGTTGGCACATGCGTTCACAGTAACCCTCTGCTAGTTTGGATTTTAAGTTTACAGAATTGAAAGGGTTAGACTTTAAAATCAACACACAGACACATACACACAAAATATAAAATGTTGCCATTCAGTTTTATTTGTTAGCATTAACTATATTAGTTAACATGACCAATAAATAAATAGCATTTATTAATGTTAATTAATATTAAGCTAAAAAAGTATTCATATATAGTTTATGTACTGTGAATTAACATGAACATGAACACAGTTCATGTGGGTGAACAGCAATACACAATAAAGTGCTCTATAAACGCTTCATTCTTTCAAAATATCTTTAAAAACAAGTTGAGTATTGAAAGGGG
>NW_027394301.1:90117-135690 GCF_049309525.1 Garra rufa
TTGTAAATTAATTTGTTAGACATTGATCGTTTTTGTATGTCTGCATTGTGTTGTGAAGCCTGTTGAGGCATGCTTTATACATCTAATTTGCACTTGACTTGATTTGGGTACACGATTACCTCTATGGCAAACGGATCTGTCAGAGCAATCCCACTCACTAACGTTAATTTCGTTGAATAACCATTCTAATCGTTGGGTGACAAGCTGTTGTAATATGCGGTAAACATTTTTAAAATAACATTAATCAAAATAATCTATAATAATTTAGAATTGAACTGTTTTGTACCATATCCGTGTAATTTCCTATTCGTAAACGCTATGTCTCCCGGGTTTTCTGCAACCAAGATGCGCGCGCATCCCGGATGTTTACAAACAGATAATTGGTCTATAGAGCTTTGATGACTGGTGTTCCTAAAAATTCAAAAGTAGTTAAATGTTTAAATTGTTGCTGCTTTAGTTATTATTTTGAAATAAAATAATATATATAATAATAAAATAAAAACACTAACTTGATGAGATTCATAGTTGGCTTTAATGAATAGACTATTGTATTTTCCCTCTCTTTTTCTGATAGTGTAAGTAGTTTATTTAACCAAGAAAATGTAACTGGGACATGAATTTACATTTGACTAAAAAAAACTGAGTACTTTGCCTCCTCATTTCAGAACACAACCACACTGACACAAACACAGGTACTGCAGTCAAACGTTATTTATCAGCCATTCCTGCCCATCTTTCTTACTTTCTTTCAAAAATTAAACCACTTCCATACACTTTTCAGAAGCAAAGCTATCACTGCATCAGTACTCTATGATGCAAAAGCTACAAGGTACATCTTTGTATCTTATTTACCCAGAAATGGTACAAATTAGTATCATAAAGATACATATTAGTACTTTAAAAGAACATATAGTGCCTCTTTAAAAAGAACCGCCCCACTGAGAGTGTATAATTGCAGCTGATTTATTTGACCTGTTTAGCATAACATACTATATTTGTGTGTATGATAAAATACTGAGCTAAGCATTATCCTTTGCCACTGAGCCAACAATGCTCGACCACTCCAAACAGATAAACACACACACTCATGCCAAACAGAACACAAACACAAACACTGATATCCCTATTTAGACTGACCCAGGCCCCAACAAATGGAATGGCAAGAGGCTGTCAATGAGAAACAGGTCATGGCCAGGTCTTAAACACAACCCTACTATTTTAGCATATAAATAGGTTGTTGAAATGAAAGACTGACATTTCAGTGTGACATGTGATACTCCATCTAAAGCTTTTTTTTTTTTAAACTAGGTTTGTTTATAGTATACAGTTCATACACATGTGGAGCTCGTATAAAAACAGGACTTAGGTTTTTATCTAAGTTCAACTAAGGACATGGCTTTGTGTATGTGTGCCAGTATTGAACTATGAAATGTGACAGCCAGGACATGCCAGCAGTAAACACACAAAGATCACATACACAGAAAAGATATGGGATAGAAAGAGGAGGGTGGAAAAGTTCAACAAGGCTGAGCTAAAAAGGAAACATTGTGGCAATGTTTGCATGTCTTCAAGACAAAATAATCTAACTGGGGAATAATGTATCACATCTACAAGTTAACAGTATTACAGTTTTACAAAACTACTAAGAAACACCTTCTTTTCATTATCCGGTCAAATCTAGATGAATAAAATCCATATACGTTTTCCTTGTTGAATATATTCAGATCTATGTTGATTATGATAAAATGGTCATTAATCGCAAAATTAAATGTAAAATGCTTTATGAACTTTGGGTTGTGAACTCATAATAAGAAATTTATGGTACATTTTTGGTAGTGTAAAAATAAGAGGGACACGAACATGTGAGAGAAAGCAAGGACAGCGCATGTTAACGTGCGCTGTTTCGGGAGTCGGTGGGATTGGCGGAGTTGAGGGCGTGAAGACAGATCTGTGCTGTGATTGGTTAAGATCAGCATGACAAAATATAGAGCGAGGGTATGAGAAACATGTGCAGAACTGAAGTGATCAGCAAAAGACAAGAGCAGGAGCAGTAAAACTCATGCAAGAGCAGAAATGCACATCTTATATGCAGAATAATAAAATGCAATGTTTTGATATTGTGTATTAGGACCAGTATTTATGCAGCTTAACATTTTTGTGAAAACCTATACATTTTTCAGGATTCATTAATAAATATGAAATTTCAAAACAACTTTTGATTTGACTATTTATTTAAAATGCATCCTCGCTAAATTAAAGTATTAATTTCTTACTTTAAAAAAACCCAATTAACCCCAAACTTTTGTGATAGTGTACTACAGTTTTCACAAGAATATGAAGCAGCAAAAACTGTTTTCAACACTGATAATATTAAAAATGTTTCTTGAGCAGCAAATTAGCATATTAAAATGATTTCTGAACAATCAAATGACACTGACGACGGAATGGCTGCTAAAAATACAAAAAAAAGGAATACATTTAAAATAAATTTTAAAATAAATTCAATTTGAAAACAATTCTTTCAAACATAATTAATATTTAAGAACATTCTTTTAAAATATTTTTTTTTTAAACCCAAAAGTTTTAATGTTAGCGTGTACACACACAACCACACACCTAAACACCAATAAAGAGTCAAATGTCAACATGACCACCACCCACTAACAAAATAATTAAAATGTACTCAAATACATTAAAACTTCAAAAGGACCTCAAAATATAGAAAAGGTCAAATGGCAACTCTGCATAGTTATCATTATTATAGTAATCGCGGGTATACATAAGATGAATTGACATAAGCACCATATATCCAAGTTAAAATGCTGACATTTGTCAGTCTACTTAAGTATGTGTATTTTATATTTGTGTGTACTAGTGTACACATGTGTCTTACTGTTAGTGAAGTGAAGGTTAGACAGATTCCTCCAAACCCATTCATGGACACAGCAATAAATATGATAGCTGATAACACTGTAAAAGAAAAGAAGAAACAATGCCTTAAATTACAGGAGAAATATACTGATTAACTAATTACAGATCTGTGGAAATACTTAGGAATATCTAATAATACTGACCTTTTGGATCATAAGATGCTACAGCAATCAAAGCCATGGACAATGCAAAACATGAACTAGAAAAGTCATAGAAACAGAGAGTTAGTGGAAGTGACCAAGATGTGGGTTGCAGGGCATGAGTAGTGTTGAATGTACAGTAGGCCTTAAATTAAAAGTTCACCCAAAATGAAAAATCTGTCATTAATTGCTCACCCTCAAACTCATAAGACCTTCATTCATCTTCGGAACACAAATTAAGATATTTTTGATGAAATCTAAGAGCTTTCTCTGACCCTGCAGTAGTGTTGGGCGATATGCTCAATTTTCATATCGTCCTATCGTCAGCCTGTGAGATCGCCGATACACGATACTATCGTGCTAATTTATTTAATAATCTCCATGTACTAAATTCCTTATTCGTTTTGTAAGGGTAGTCTTGTTATTGGGCATGTGACTAAGTTGTGTGTGTACAGAGCGCTGACTGTGTTTTGCCGGAGAAGTTCAAGTTTACTTTCGGTTTCATTTCATTTTCGTTTACTCTGCTATCTTCAGGGAGCGGTAAATGTGCATGCTTGAATGTAAATGAATGTATCTTTCTATACCCGTCATATTGCAATAATGTTACCGCTGTATGTCTGATTGTTGTCATCAGTTCATGTTGTAGTTCAGTTCATATAGAATGAGGAGAAACGGTGTCCGTGTAATTCACGTATGTTTAGCACCATTTTATCACATCGTAATTCTAATTAACGCATATAGATGTTACTGAGGTGAATGTTTACGTTTCCTATATACAGACGGATTCTGATATATCGTATTTAATTCAGCCTAAACCACATTTTACTACCTTTATCCTAATGACTGTGCAATGCTGGATAATATAATCCTTACAACATCTTAAAAAGCAGCTACAAATAACAAGCAAAGAACATTTACATTATCAAAGAACTTCATCACTAATTAAAGCTGCAAGCAGCGATGAACGGGCCCTCGCACCCGGGCTCACCGCTGACCGGTGGCTTTAGGAAAACAGCAAATGGTGGGTAGTATGCTTTTAATACAGTAAAAATAGGAGAAATATGTCAAAGTCACTTAAATGTGCCAAATATCTTGCTGCCAGCTGGTGGCGCTATGCATATAACTGATTATTGGCATGTAGATGTGTTCAGGCCACCACTTTCATCAAACATATGAAGTTTGGTGCAGATTGACCTTGGTATGTTTGAGTTAGTGAAAGATATGATATATCCTGCTGCCAACAGGTGGCGCTATGATAATATCTGAATTTTGGCCTTTAGGTGTCTTCAGGCCAGGACTCTTACCAAACCTGTGAAGTTTGAGGCAGATCGGACATTTTATGGCTGAGTTATAACAACTTCTATGTCCATGGCGAAACATCAAACTTTGTCAGGCCGCCACAGACACGCCCTTTAACGAAAACTCAAGATCTTCGCAATTTAACATCTTTAAGGCCTCTAGATCAGAATGACCAAATATAATGCTAATATCATTAAATCTCTAAGAGGAGTTTGATACAAGTCATTTCCTGTTGCCAACAGGTGGCGCTGTGATTATAATAGAATGTTGGCCTTGAGATGTGTTCAGGCCAGGACTCTTATCGAATATGTGAAGTTTGAGGCAAATCAGACATTTTATGGCTGAGTTATAACAAGTTTTATATCCATGGCGAGACCTCGAAATTTGTCAGGCCGCCACGGACACGCCCTTTACCGAAAACTCAAGATCTTTACAATTTAACATCGCTAAGGCCTTTATATTAGACTGACCGATTTTGGAGTTGATCTGTATAAATCTCTAGGAGGAGTTTGTTGTAGAGTACAGCATGACACTTCCTGTTGCCTGCAGGTGGCGCTATGACTATAACTGAATATGGGCATGTAGATGTCTTCAGGTCAGGAGTGTTATCACACATGTGAAGTTTGGGACAGATCGGACATTTTATGCCTAAGTTATAGCAACTTCCTTTTTCATGGCGAAACATCGAAATTTGCGAGGCCGCCACGGACACGCCCTCCTATGAAAACTCTAGATCTTCACAATTTAACGTCACAAAGGGCTTTAGATTAGACTCACCAAATTTGGTGTTGATCGGAATAAATCTCTAGGAGGAGTTCGTTCAAGTATGACACCTGAAAATGGCAAAAATGACACAAATTTTGCTGAGAAAATTAATAATAACCGACTTCCTGTTGGGTTTCGGATTTTATCTCAAGAGGCTTTTTTGTAGGTATTGGTGTGTTACATGTGTGTACCGATATTTGTGCATGTACGATAATCACAGCTGAATGCGCACACCGCGGAACGTGTAAAGGTGGCGCTATTGAGCCATTTTGCCACACCCACTTCTGCAACCCATATCAGACGTCCATTTTCGCCAGGTCTGATGTGTGTGCAAAGTTTCGTTAGTTTTCGGGTATGTTTAGGCCCTCAAAAATGCGATTCATTCCGGATAAGAAGAATAATAATAATAATTAAAGCTGCAAGCAGCGATGACCGGGCCCTCGCCGTCTGTGCATTCGCAATCCCGATAGCATCAGGAAAACGGTGCCCAGTTGGCACATGCATTCACAGTAACCCTTTGGACTAACCCTAACTGTCTCTCCTCCTCTCTGACTCTTTCTCTTACCACCCATCCCCCCTCCTTACACTCAACCACTTACCACACAAACACACACATTGAGTGCAGAGCAGAGTGAGATCAGATATGTTTTTTTTATTTTCTTTAATTCGTGGAGTTTTGTATAATTATGAAATTAACTGTGTTTGATCAGAATGAATAGTTATTTGTTTGAAAAAAGTTTCAAAGAGTTAGGATGCTGCACTTTAAATATATAATAAATCATTGAAAATTGAAAATGGAAAATTAAATTCTAAGCACGCTATCTGCCTCAAAAACACAGGAAACAAATATTTGAATTTATTTTTTATTTTTATTTATTTGCCATGGCAACAGCATTTGATGCATCAGGGACGCCTTTACAGACTCTCATCGGCCGTGTTTTTACATTATTCTGATGAAGTTTGAAGAAAATCGAGTACAAATATATTGTTCGTTGTTTGTTCGTGTTTGTAAGTTCATTAACCATTGTTACCAAATAGTTACTATTTTAAATAGTTACCATGTTTTATGGTCTACAAGCATTTTTAAATATTATTTTAATAATCTATAAGCATCTGTGAAATAATTATAAACAAATATATTAAAAATAAATACATATTAACTTAGTTGATTTTTTTTGGCCTTTTTGTATTTGTTTCTCATTCTAATTAAGTGAACTGAGCAGTACAGTATAGTGTCATACTTATAAGATTTTTTGTTCTACCAGTGAGAGTGTATATATGTATTTAAATCATATAATTTTTCCTTAAAAGATAAAAAAAGATTTTAATGCTCTTTAAGCACCTATACAAAATAATTATGTAAAAGTACACTGAAAGTACAGTATATATCAACTGATTCTATGGATTATTGTCATTCTTATACACTGACAATGAGCTAAATAGCATTAGAGGTCAAACGATTCCTTATCTTATGAGGACCTCTAGTGTTCATCCCTGGTATTAGAGCTTTAATCTGACAAATTTAAATGACACTTTAATGTTTTTGGGGCCTCTGAGCATGATAACATTTTGAAACTATACGTATTTCCTAAGAATTTCTTGTTCTTTATATGTAAAAAGTTTTGATGAGTTAGAATAATGCAATTTAAAGATATATGAAAATAACTCTCCATCTTTTTTATTGTTACTTTCATAAATCACTACATCAACACCGTTCAAGATATCCCAAAGCCGTTCACAATATAGGGAACATTTTCCCTATATTCTGATGATGATGATAAGAACATGTAATTCATGATGATAACAAAATGTTATTATTGCTTGCTTTACGTCCACCACTTCTGCTTCAATGTCATCGTTACCTATCTGTTCATTTTGTGTGTGGATATTGCTTTGCAGGTGACTCCTGTTATAAGACATAACTTTTAAGCGCTATAACTAAGAAAGAATCAATTAGGAAAACGGTGCCCAGTTGGCACATGCATTCACAGTAACCCTCAGCCAGTTTGGATTTAAAGTTTACAGAATTGAAAGGGTTAGACTTTAAAATCAACACAGAGACACATACACATACTATATAAAATGTTGCCATCCAGTTTCATTTGTTAACATTAACTATATTAGTTAACATGAACAATAATTAAATAGCATTTATTAATGTTAATTAATATTAAGCTAAAAAAGTATTCATATATTGTTTAAAGGTAAATTAGTATCTTTTAACATTAGTTTATGTACTGTGAATTAACATGAACATGAACACAGTTCATGTGGGCGTACAGCAATACCCAATAAAGTGCTCTATAAACGCTTCATTCTTTGAAAATATCTTTAAAAATCAAGTTGAGTATTGTAATGGGGCGATATATATATAACTGATCTTAAAATGGTAAAATTTTCAGATGTTTTGAACAGATAACAGCAAAGTTTGTTTTGTTGACAAAGTTTGTCTTGAAACTGTTAATTAAAATGTTATATTCAATAAATAACACTATGAAAATAAATGTCTATCAATGAAGATAAACCGCTCATGCTAAAAAGTTGTATTTTTCTTAATCTTTTGCTATGTGACTGAATAGGACAAGTGCATGGTACAGTTCAGTAAAAAATAAATAAAAAAACAACAACTGCAAAATACAAACAATGAAAGACTTAGTGACCCTTTATATTTTCTCAAAATATCAGACTCTCAAAGATCAAACATATTTATGTAACATCAATGTGCATTTTTTCCTCAAAGATGGTCTTTAGCAAGACAGCATGTTCTACTCTCTCTCCCTCTCTCCCTTTCACCCCTCCCCCTTCAGTCTCTCTTCAGTCACTCAATGGTGACTGAACACAGACACTCAAGGCAGAGTGACAGCAGGTTTCTGATTTATTTTTTTAATTTTCTTTAATTCGTAGAAGCTTGAATTAAATTGATATTTACAGCACTTGCTCAGAATGATAAGATCTCTGTGTGAAAAAAGTTTTAAATAGTTAAGATGCTGCACTTTAAAGATATAGAAAATGACGGTTATACATCTTTAAAAAATCACCACGTCAACACCGTTCAAGATATCCCAAAACCGCTCGCAATTTAACATCTTCAGAATCTTCTCTTCATGTTAAAAAAGTTTGGTGTGAACAGCTTGTTCTTCTTAGGAGGAGTATAAATTTGTTTACAGCCTGATTTTTCCAAAAATCCACATTCAAATCAAAATAGCCGGCTTCCTGTTGGTGTTAGCTAATTAGTTTAATTTAGAAAGTTGTCCAGATTGATGAGAACAATATATGTACAGAGTTTGGTGACTGTAGGAAAAACTAACCCCCCAACTTTTGTCAAAAGATGGCGCTATAGAGTGCCTGCTCCACGCCCATTTATGATCTTTTGCCAGTGTCTAACTATCATTAATATTGATGTGTGTGTTGAGTTTCATGAAATTCTAAGCATGTTATCTGCCTCGAAAAGACAGGAATCTAATTGTAAAGTTTGAGACGTTGCCATGGCAACAGCATTTGATTTATCAATGACCCCTTTACATATTCTTATCGGCCGTGTTTTGTCATGATTTTGATGAAGTTTAAAGAAAATCAAGTAAAATTAAGAGGCTGATTTCAAAGCATTTTGAAAATGACACGCTTCCTGCTGCCAGTTGGTGGCGCTATAACTTTGACTCATAATAGTCACATTTATGGAATCGGCATCATACAACAAACAAACTGGTGAAGTTTCATCAGAATCAGGCAATGTGTGCAACAGTTATTAGACACTTCCTGTTTCTCATTTCTCGCCATAACTTTGTCGCCTTGCCACGGCCAAACCGTTCGAGATATCAAAAATCTCCTCGCAATTTAGCGTCCCCAATGTCTTGAGATCATGCTGACCGAGTTTGGTGACAATCCCATGGAATTCCTGGGAGGAGTACGTTAAATTCCAGAGCATGCGCTTTTTAAACAGCCCTAAATATCTCACTTCCTGTTGCGTGGAGCCCATGACATAGAGTACAAAAGTTGTTCAGCTCGATGAGTTCTATATGTGTACCGAGTTTCATATCAATATATGCAAGTATGTGTGCGCAGTACATCAAGTTTTCAAACTGTGTTCCAGGGGGCGCTGTAGAGGCCCTGAACCACGCCCGGGTCCCAGCCTCTGTGGCGTCCGGACGACGGCAGATTCCGACGTGTGTGCAAATTTTCAAGAGTTTTTGAGTATGTTAAGGCCCCCAAAAGTGCCCCAACGGTTGAAAAAAAATAAAAATAAAAAAAAAAACAAAAACAAATAAGAATCCTTAGAAGAACAATAGGGCCTTCGCCCTTTTGGGCTCGGGCCCTAATTAAAGCTGCAAGCAGCAATGAACGGGCCCTCGCACATGGGCTCACCACCGACCGGTGGCCTTAAGAACACAGCAAATGGTGGGTAGTATGCTTTTAATACAGTAAAAATAGGAGAAATATGTCAAAGTCACTTAAATATGCCAAATTTCCTGCTGCCAGCTGGTGGCGTTATGCCTATAACTGATTATTGGCATGTAGATGTGTTCAGGCCACCACTTTCATCAAACATATGAAGTTTGGTGCAGATTGACCTTGGTATGTTTGAGTTAGTGAAAGATATGATATATCCTACTGCCAACAGGTGGCGCTATGATAATATCTGAATATTGGCCTTTAGGTGTCTTCAGGCCAGGACTCTTACCAAACCTGTGAAGTTTGAGGCAGATCGGACATTTTATGGCTGAGTTATAACAACTTATATGTCCATGGCGAAACATCAAACTTTGTCACGCCGCCACAGACACGCCCTTTAACGAAAACTCAAGATCTTCGCAATTTAACATCTCTAAGGCCTCTAGATCAGACTGACCAAATATAATGTTGATATCATTAAGTCTCTAGGAGGAGTTTGATACAAGTCATTTCCTGTTGCCAACAGGTGGCGCTGTGATTATAATAGAATATTGGCCTTCAGATGTGTTCAGGCCAGGACTCTTATCGAATATGTGAAGTTTGAGGCAAATCGGACATTTTATGGCTGAGTTATAACAAGTTTTATATCCATGGCGAGACCTCGAAATTTGTCAGGCCGCCACGGACACGCCCTTCAACGAAAACTCAAGATCTTCGCAATTTAACATCACTAAAGCCTTTTTATTAGACTGACCGATTTTTGTGTTGATCTGATAAAATCTCTTGGAGGAGTTTGTTGCAGAGTACAGCATGACACTTCCTGTTGCCAGCAGGTGGCGCTATGAGTAAAACTGAATATGGGCATGTAGATGTCATCAGGTCAGGAGTGTTATCACACATGTGAAGTTTGGGACGGATCGGACATTGTATGCCTGAGTTATAGCAACTTCCTTTTTCATGGCGAAACATCGAAATTTGCGAGGCCGCCACGGACACGCCCTTCGATGAAAACTCTAGATCTTCACAATTTAACGTCACAAAGGGCTTTAGATTAGACTCACCAAATTTGCTGTTGATCGGAGTAAATCTCTAGGAGGAGTTCGTTCAAGTACGACGCCTGAAAATGGCAAAAATGACACAAATTTTGCTAAGAAAATTAATAATAACCGACTTCCTGTTGGGTCTCGGATTTTGTCCCAGGAGGCTTTTTTGTAGGTATTGGTGAGCTACATGTGTGTACCGATTTTCATGCATGTACGTGAATCATAGCTGAAAGCGCACACCGCGGAACGTGTAAAGGTGGCGCTATCGAGCCGTTTTGCCACACCCATCTCTGAAACCCATATCAGACATCCATTTTCGCCAGGTTTGATGTGTGTGCAAAGTTTCATGAGTTTTCGGGTATGTTTAGGCCCTCAAAAATGCGATTCATTCCGGAGAAGAAGAATAATAATAATTAAAGCTGCAAGCAGCGATGAACGGGCCCTCGCACACGGGCTCACCGCCGACCGGTGGCTTTAGGAACACAGCTAATGGTGGGCAGTATGCTTTTAATACAGTAAAAATAGGAGAAATATGTGAAAGTCACTTAAAAGTGCCAAATTTCCTGCTGCCAGCTGGTGGCGCTATGCCTATAACTGATTATTGGCATGTAGATGTGTTCAGGCCAGCACTTTTATCAAACATATGAAGTTTGGTGCAGATTGGTCTTGGTATGTTTGAGTTAGTGCAAGATATGATATATCCTGCTGCCAATAGGTGGCGCTATAATAATATCTGTATATTGGCCTTTAGATGTCTTCAGGCCAGGACTTTTACCAAACATGTGAAGTTTGAGGCAGATCGGACATTTTATGGCTGAGTTATAACAACTTTTATGTCCATGGCGAAACATCAAACTTTGTCAGGCCGCCATGGACACGCCCTTTGACGAAAACTCAAGATCTTCACAATTTAACATCTCTAAGGCCTCGAGATCAGACTGACCAAATATAATGTTGATATCATTAAATCTCTAGGAGGAGTTTGGTACAGGTCATTTCCTATTGCCAACAGGTGGCGCTGTGATTATAATAGAATATAGGCCTTCAGATTGGTTCAGGCCAGGACTCTTATCGAACATGTGAAGTTTGAGGCAAATCGGACATTTTATGGCTGAGTTATAACAAGTTTTATATCCATGGCGAGACCACGAAATTTGCCAGGCCGCCACGGACACACCCTTCAACGAAAACTCAAGATCTTCGCAATTTAACATCGCTAAAGCCTTTTTATTAGACTGACCGATTTTGGTGTTGATCTGATTAAATCTTTTGGAGGAGTTTGTTGCAGAGTACAGCATGACACTTCCTGGTGCCAGCAGGTGGTGCTATGACTATAACTGAATATGGGCATGTAGATGTCATCAGGTCAGGTGTGTTATCACACATGTGAAGTTTGGGGCAGATCGGGCATTTTATGCCTGAGTTATAGCAACTTCCTTTTTCATGGCGAAGCATCGAAATTTGCCAGGCCGCCACGGACACGCCCTCCGATGAAAACTCTAGATCTTCGCAATTTAACGTCACAAAGGGCTTTAGATTAGACTCACCAAATTTGCCGTTAATCCGAATAAATCTCTAGGAGGAGTTCGTTCAAGTATGACGCCTGAAAATGGCAAAAATTACACAAATTTTGCTAAGAAAATTAAAAATAACCGACTTCCTGTTGGGTGTCAAATTTTGCTCCAAGAGGCTTTTTTGTAGGTTTTGGTGAGCTACATGTGTGTACCGATTTTCGTGCATGTACGTGAATCACAACTGAAAGCGCACACCGCGGAACGTGTAAAGGTGGCGCTATCGAGCCATTTTGCCACACCCACTTCTGCAACCCATATCAGACGTAAATTTTCGCCAGGTCTGATGTGTGTGCGAAGTTTCATGAGTTTTCGGGTATGTCTAAGCCCTCAAAAATGCGATTCATTTTGGAGAAGAATAATAATAATAATAATTAAAGCTGCAAGCAGCGATGAACGGGCCCTCGCACACGGGCTCACCGCCGACCGGTGGCTTTAGGAACACAGCAAATGGTGGGTAGTATGCTTTTAATACAGTAAAAATAGGAGAAATATGTCAAAGTCACTTAAATGTGCCAAATTTCCTGCTGCCAGCTGGTGGCGCTATGCCTATAACTGATTATTGACATGTAGATGTGTTCAGGCCACCACTTTCATCAAACATATGAAGTTTGGTGCAGATTGACCTTGGTATTTTTGAGTTAGTGAAAGATATGATATATCCTGCTGCCAACAGGTGGCGCTATGATAATATCTGAATATTGGTCTTTAGGTGTCTTCAGGCCAGGACTCTCACCAAACCTGTGAAGTTTGAGGCAGATCGGACATTTTATGGCTGAGTTATAACAACTTCTATGTCCATGGCGAAACATCAAACTTTGTCATGCAGCCACAGACACGCCCTTTAACGATAACTCAAGATCTTCGCAATTTAACATCTTTAAGGCCTCTAGATCAGACTGACCAAATATAATGTTGATATCATTAAATCTCTAGGAGGAGTTTGATACAAGTCATTTCCTGTTGCCAACAGGTGGCGCTGTGATTATAATAGAATATTGGCCTTCAGATGTGTTCAGGCCAGGACTCTTATCAAATATGTGAAGTTTGAGGCAAATCGGACATTTTATGGCTGAGTTATAACAAGTTTTATATCCATGGCGAGACCTCGAAATTTGCCAGGCCGCCACGGACACGCCCTTCAACGAAAACTCAACATCTTCGCAGTTTAACATCGCTAAAGCCTTTTTATTAGACTGACCGATTTTGGTGTTGATCTGATAAAATCTCTTGGAGGAGCTTGTTGCAGAGTACAGCATGACACTTCCTGTTGCCAGCAGGTGGCGCTATGAGTAAAACTGAATATGGGCATGTAGATGTCATCAGGTCAGGAGTGTTATCACACATGTGAAGATTGGGATGGATCGGACATTGTATGCCTGAGTTATAGCAACTTCCTTTTTCATGGCGAAACATCGAAATTTGCGAGGCCGCCATGGACACGCCCTCCGATGAAAACTCTAGATCTTCACAATTTAACGTCACAAAGGGCTTTAGACTAGACTCTGCAAATTTGGCGTTGATCCGAATAAATCTCTAGGAGGAGTTCGTTCAAGTACGACGCCTGAAAATGGCAAAAATGACACACATTTTGTTGAGAATATTAATATTAACCGACTTCCTGTTGGGTTCCGGATTTTGTTCCAAGAGGCTTTTTTGTAGGTATTGGTGTGTTACATGTGTGTACCGATTTCCGTGCATGTACGTGAATCACAGCTGAAAGCGCACACCGCGGAACGTGTAAAGGTGGCGCTGTCGAGCCATTTTGCCACACCCACTTCTGAAACCCATATCAGACGTAAATTTTCGCCAGGTCTGATGTGTGTGCGAAGTTTCATGAGTTTTCGGGTATGTCTAAGCCCTCAAAAATGCGATTCATTTTGGAGAAGAATAATAATAATAATAATAATTAAAGCTGCGAGCAGCGATGAACGGGCCCTCGCACCTGGGCTCACCGCCGACCGGTGGCTTCAGGAAATCAGCAAACAGTGGGCAGTATGCTTTTAATACAGTAAATATAGAAAAAATATGTCATAAGTCATTTAAATGTGCCAAACTTGCCGCTGCCAGATGGTGGCGCTATGCCTGTAACTAATTATTGGCATGTAGATGTGTTCAGGCCATCACTATTATCAAACATATGAAGTTTGGTGCAGATTGACCTTGGTATGTTTGAGTTAGTGAAAGATATGATATATCCTGCTGCCAACAAGTGGCGCTATGATAATATCTGAATATTAGTCTTTAGGTGTCTTCAGGCCAGGACTCTTACCAAACCTGTGAATTTTGTGGCAGATCATACATTTTATGGCTAAGTTATAACCACTTCTATGTCTATGCAGAAACATCAAACTTTGTCAGGCCACCACGGATATGCCCTTTACTGAAAACTCAAGATCTTCACAATTTAACATCTCTAAGGCCTCAAGATCAGACTGACCAAATATAATGTTGCTTTAATTAAATGCAATCAATGCAAGGACTTCAGATAAATGCCAACTGTGAACCAATATGCAAAATTTTCCCTATACTCTGATGATGATAAGAACATGATTCATGATGATAACAAAATGTTATTATTGCTTGCTTTACGTCCACCACTTCTGCTTAAATGTCATTGTTACCTATCTGTACAAGTTTTGTGTGGATATTGCTTTGCTGGTGACTCCTGTTACAAGACATCACTCTTAAGCGCTACATAACTAAGAATCAATAAGGAAGACGGTGCCCAGTTGGCACATGCATTCACAGTAATCCTCTGCTAGTTTGGATTTTAAGTTTACAGAATTGAAAGGGTTAGACTTTAAAATCAACACACAGACACATACACACAAAATATAAAATGTTGCCATCCAGTTTCATTTGTTAAAATTAACTATATTAGTTAACATGACCAATAAATAAATAGCATTTATTAATGTTAATTAATATTAAGCTAAAAAAAGTATTCATATAAAGTTAATGTACTTAGTATTAACATGAACATGAACACAGTTCATGGGGGTGTACAGCAATACACAATAAAGTGCTCTATAAACGCTTCATTCTTTCAAAATATCTTTAAAAATCAAGTTGAGTATTTTAATGGGGTGATACATATATATATATATAACTGATCTTAAAATTATGGTTTTCAGATGTTTTGAAGAGATAACAGTAACGTTTGTTTTGTTGTCAAAGTTTGTCTTAATTTTTTATTATTATTATTTTATATTCAATAAATAACACTATGTAAATATTGTCTATCAATGAAGATAAATTGATCATGCTAAAAAGTTGTATTTTTTTAAATCTTTTGCTATGTGACTGAATAGGACAAGTTCATGGTACAGTTAAGTAAAAAATAAATATAAAACAACAACTGCAAAATACGAACAATGAAAGACTTAGTGACCCTTTATATTTTCTCAAAATATCAGACTCTCAAAGATCAGACATATTTATGTAATTACAGTATGTGCATTTTTTGTTCAAAGATGGTCTGTAGAATGGCTCTCTACTCTGTCACCCTCTCTGCCTCTCACCCCTCCCCCCTGCAATAATGAGCTTCTCTGTGCCTGACTGAACGCACACACATACTGTAGAGACATTCACCAGAGTGACAGCAGGTTTCTGAGTTATTTTTTTAATTTTCTTTAATTCATTGAAGCTTGTATAAAATTTATATTTCCAGCACTTGCTCAGAATGATTAGATCTCTGTGTGTAAAAAGTTTTAAAGAGTTTGGATGCTGCACTTTAAAGATATAAAAAATTAGGGTTATGTTTTTTACTACATCTTTAAAAAATCACCACGTCAACACCGTTCGAGATATCCAAAATCCGCTCGCAATTTAACATCTTCAGAATCTTCTCTTCATGTTAAAAAAGTTTGGTGTGAACAGCTGGTTGTTCTTAGGAGTAGTGTGAATTTGTTTACTACCTGATTTTTCAAAAAATCCACATTCAAATCAAAATAGCCGGCTTCCTGTTGGTCTTAGCTAATGAGTTTGATTTAGAAAGTTGTCCAGATTGATGAGAACAATATAAGTACTGAGTTTGGTGACTGTAGGAAAAACTAACCCCCCAACTTTTGTCAAAAGATGGCGCTATAGAGTGCCTGCTCCACGCCCATTTATGACCTTTTGCCAGTGTCTAACTATCATTAATATTGATGTGTGTGTTGAGTTTCATGAAATTCTAAGCATGTTATCTGCCTTGAAAAGACAGGAATGTAATTTTAAAGTTTGACACGTTGCCATGGCAACAGCATTTGATTTATCATCGACCTCTTTACATATTCTTATCGGCCGTGTTTTGACATGATTTTGATGAAGTTTAAAGAAAATCGATTAAAATTAAGAGGCTGATTTCAAAGCATTTTGAAAATGACACGTTTCCTGCTGCCAGTTGGTGGCGCTATAACTTTGACTCATAATAGTCACATTTATGGAATCGGCATCATACAACGAACAAACTGGTGAAGTTTCATCAGAATCAGGCAATGTGTGCAACAGTTATTAGACACTTCCTGTTTCTCATTTCTCGCCATAACTTTGTCGCCTTGCCACGGCCAAACCGTTCGAGATATCAAAAATCTCCTCGCAATTTAGCGTCCCCAATGTCTTGAGATCATGCTGACCGAGTTTGGTGACAATCCCATGGAATTCCTGGGAGGAGTACGTTAAATTCCAGAGCATGCGCTTTTTAAACAGCCCTAAATATCTCACTTCCTGTTGCGTGGAGCCCATGACATAGAGTACAAAAGTTGTTCAGCTTGATGAGTTCTATATGTGTACCGAGTTTCATATCAATACGCGCAAGTATGTGTGCGCAGTACATCAAGTTTTCAAACTGTGTTCCAGGGGGCGCTGTAGAGGCCCTGAACCACGCCCGGGTCCCAGCCTCTGAGGCGTCCGGACGACGGCAGATTCCGACGTGTGTGCAAATTTTCAAGAGTTTTTGAGTATGTTAAGGCCCCCAAAAGTGCCCCAACGGTTGAAAAAAAATAAAAATAAAAAAAAAAAAAAAAACAAATTAAAGCTGCGAGCAGCGATGAACGGGCCCTCGCACCCGGGCTCACCGCCGACCGGTGGCTTCAGGAAATCAGCAAACGGTGGGCAGTATGCTTTTAATACAGTAAATATAGAAAAAATCTGTCATAAGTCATTTAAATGTGCCAAACTTGCTGCTGAAAGATGGTGGCGCTATGCCTGTAACTAATTATTGGCATGTAGATGTGTTCAGGCCATCACTATTATCAAACATATGAAGTTTGGTGCAGATTGACCTTGGTATGTTTGAGTTAGTGAAAGATATGATATATCCTGCTGCCAACAAGTGGCGCTATGATAATATCTGAATATTGGTCTTTAGGTGTCTTCAGGCCAGGACTCTTACCAAACCTGTGAATTTTGTGGCAGATCAGACATTTTATGGCTAAGTTATAACAACTCAATGAAAACTCAAGATCTTCACAATTTAACATCTCTAAGGCCTCAAGAATCAGACTGACCAAATATAATGTTGATTTAATTAAATGCAATCAATGCAAGGACTTCAGATAATGCCAACTGTGAACCAATATGCTAAATTTTCGCTATACTCTGATGATGATGATAAGAACATGATTCATGATGATAACAAAATGTTATTATTGCTTGCTTTACGTCCACCACTTCTGCTTAAATGTCATCGTTACCTATCTGTACAATTTTTGTGTGGATATTGCTTTGCTGGTGACTCCTCCTGTTATAAGACATCACTCTTAAGCGCTACATAACTAAGAATCAATAAGGAAGACGGTGCCCAGTTGACACATGCATTCACAGTAACCCTCTGCTAGTTTGGATTTAAAGTTTACAGAATTGAAAGGGTTAGACTTTAAAATCAACACACAGACACATACACACAAAATATAAAATGTTGCCATTCAGTTTTATTTGTTAGCATTAACTATATTAGTTAACATGACCAATAAATAAATAGCATTTATTAATGTTAATTAATATTAAGCTAAAAAAGTATTCATATATAATTTATGTACTGTGAATTAACATGAACATGAACACAGTTCATGGGGGTGTACAGCAATACACAATAAAGTGCTCTATAAACGCTTCATTCTTTCAAAATATCTTTAAAAACAAGTTGAGTATTGAAAGGGGCGATATATATATATATATATATATATATATATATATATATATATATATATATATATATATACTCATAATATATAACTCATCTTAAAATTTTATAATTTTCAGATGTTTTGAACAGATAACAGCAAAGCTTGTTTTGTTGTCCAAGTTTGTCTTGAAATTGTTAATTTAAATTTTATATTCAATAAATAACACTATGAAAATAAATGTCTATCAATGAAGATAAATCGCTAATGCTAAAAGTTTAATTTTTCTTAATCTTTTGCTATGTGACTGAATAGGACAAGTTCATGGTATAGTTCAGTAAAAAAATAAAAAAATAAAAAAAGAACAACTGCAAAATACAAACAATGAAAGACTTAGTGACCCTTTATATTTTCTCAAAATATCAGACTCTCAAAGATCAGACGTATTTATTTCGATTACACTATATATATATGTGTGCATTTCTCAAAGATGGTCTATAAGCAAGATAGCATGTTTCACTTTCTACCCCTGTCTCCCTCTCTGCCTCTCACCCCTCCCCCCTGCAATAATGAGCTTCTCTGTGCCTGACTGAACGCACACACATACTGTAGAGACATTCACCAGAGTGACAGCAGGTTTCTGAGTTCTTTTTAAAATTTTCTTTAATTCATAGAAGCTTGTATACATTTTTTATTTGCAGCACTTGCTCAGAATGATTAGATCTCTGTGTGAAAAAAGTTTTAAAGAGTTTGGATGCTGCACTTTAAAGATATAAAAATATTTTTTACTATATCTTTAAAAAATCACCACGTCCACACCGTTCAAGATATCCAAAATCCGCTCGCAATTTAACATCTTCAGAATATTCTCTTCATGTTAAAAAAGTTTGGTGTGAGCAGCTGGTTGTTCTTAGAAGTAGTGTGCATTTGTTTACAGCCTGATTTTTCCAAAAATCCACATTCAAATCAAAATAGCCGGCTTCCTGTTGGTCTCAGCTAATGAGTTTGATTTAGAAAGTTGTCCAAATTGATGAGATTAATATATGTACAGAGTTTGGTGACTGTAGGAAAAACTAACCCCCCAACTTTTGTCAAAAGATGGCGCTATAGAGTGCCTGCTCCACGCCCATTTATGACCTTTTGCCAGTGTCTAACTATCATTAATATTGATGTGTGTGTTGAGTTTCATGAAATTCTAAGCATGTTAACTGCCTCGAAAAGACAGGAATCTAATTTTAAAGTTTGCCATGTTGCCATGGCAACAGCATTCGATTTATCATCGACCCCTTTACATATTCTTATCGGCCGTGTTTTGACATGATTTTGATGAAGTTTAAAGAAAATCGAGTAAAATTAAGTGGCTGATTTCAAAGCATTTTGAAAATGACACACTTCCTGCTGCCAGTTGGTGGCGCTATAACTTTGACTCATAATAGTCACATTTATGGAATCGGCATCATACAACGAACAAACTGGTGAAGTTTCATCAGAATCAGGCAATGTGGTCAACAGTTATTAGACACTTCCTGTTTCTCATTTCTCGCCATAACTTTGTCGCCTTGCCACGGCCAAACCGTTCGAGATATCAAAAATCTCCTCGCAATTTAGCGTCCCCAATGTCTTGAGATCATGCTGACCGAGTTTGGTGACAATCCCATGGAATTCCTGGGAGGAGTACGTTAAATTCCAGAGCATGCGCTTTTTAAACAGCCCTAAATATCTCACTTCCTGTCAGGTGGAGCCTATGACATAGAGTACAAAAGTTGTTTGGCTCAGTGAGATCTATATGTGTACCGAGTTTCATATCAATATGTGCAAGTATGTGTGCGCAGTACATCAAGTTTTCAAACTGTGTTCCAGGGGGCGCTGTAGAGGCCCTGAACCACGCCCGGGTCCCAGCCTCTGTGGCGTCCTGATGGCCGCAGATTCCGACGTGTGTGCAAATTTTCAAGAGTTTTTGAGTATGTTAAGGCCCCCAAAAGTGCCCGGAAGGTGTAAAAAAATAAAAAAAAAAAAAAAAAAATAAGAACCCTTAGAAGAACAATAGGGCCTTCGCCCTTTTGGGCTCGGGCCCTAATAAGAATCCTTAGAAGAACAATAGGGCCTTCGCCCTTTTGGGCTCGGGCCCTAATAATAATAATAATAATAATAATAATAAACGAAGCAGATCCAATAGGGTCCTCACACCATCGGTGCTCGGGCCCTAATAATAATAAACGAAGCAGATCCAATAGGGTCCTCACACCATCGGTGCTCGGGCCCTAATAAGAAACGGAGCAGATCCAATAGGGTCCTCACACCATCGGTGCTCGGGCCCTAATTAAAGCTGCAAGCAGCGATGACCGGGCCCTCGCCATCTGCGCAGTCACCATACCGATAGCATCAGGAAAACGGTGTCCAGTTGGCACATGCATTCACAGTAACCCTTCTTCCAGGGTCGATTTAAAGTTTACCGAATTGAAAGGGTTAATTAAAATCAACACACAGACACATACACATACACACAATATTTAAAATGTTGCCATCCAGTTTAATTTGTTAACATTAACTATATTAGTTAACATGAACAATAATTAAATGGCATTTATTAATGTTAATTAATATTAAGCTAAAGAAAGTATTCATATATTATTAAAAGGTACATTAGTACATTTATTTATATTTGTTAAAAATATTTGTGGGTTCATGTATTTATAATACATTATAAGGGTATTCTTAAGGCATTATAAGGAATGCATAATACATTATAAAAAACCTTATAATATGTTGTATAATCTCATGAGCATTCATAAGAACAGTTTTAATGTATTAGAATTTTTACTTTTTTTATTATAGCTTTTATGAGTATGATTACCTCCTCATAGTTATAATGTATAAGTCTCATATTTTGCCATCTTACTGATGTCACTTTACTTAAAGCATACAAAGATCACTTATAAGTAATAATAATAATAATTCTCAAATAGCCATAAGATCAGGTATCAGATCAGATGAATGTATAATATGATCAGTTTAATTATTTTGATGGTACCCGTTAGACAGCTTTTTATAAGTAACTCTGCAACTGCATGTCAGCTAGCAGTAATTATTATTAGTAGTGTGCTAAATATGTGCTAACACTGTATTTTGACAGTTCCCCAAAAGACAAACTGATTATAAGTAACTTTGCAAGAACATGAACCTTCTACTTAGCCTAACATTAATCTAAGTCTACACTGTAAGGAGTGTTAGTTGGTGAGATTTAGTTGCTTATAGTCAATAGAATAGAATATAATGTAAAAAATAAATCTAATATGATATAGTCCATTACAAATGAAGTAGATTTAATATGGTGTCTATTGTGTGTTATAAATCATAATCTTAAAAGTTATAACCTCTAATATTTAAGTATTATAATGTATGATATTTGTTGTTATGAATATTCATTGGATGATATAATATATTATATTATACGTTTTTTTTATAATGCATTATGCGTTCATTATAATGCCTTAGAAATACCCTTATAACAGGGGCTTCATAGAAAGTGTTACCAAATCAGTGAGAGACAAACAAAACATTTCATAATTTTTCATAAAAAAAATAAAATAATGCTTTTTAGTGTTTATTTTAAAATTATTTAAAAGTATTCTGAAAGTACAGTACATAACAACTGCAAATGAATCTATGCATTCGTTTCTTTGTTGTACATTATGAATGAGCAGAATAGCTTTAGAGGTAAAAATATTCCTTATCATACGAGGACCTCTGGTGTTCATGCCTTGTATTACAGTTTTCATTTCTCTCTTTCACTTCTGGATACTTTTAATGTTTTTGGGGCCTCTGAGCATGATAAAATTTTGATACCAAGCGTATTTTCTAAGAATGATTTGTTCTTCATATATACAAAGTTTTGAAGAGTTGGTATTAGGCACTTTAAAGATATATGAAAATTAATGCTACTTTTTTTACTGTGACTTTAAAAAATCACCACATCAACACCATTCAAGATATCCCAAATCCGCTCACAATTTAGCATTTTGAGTATATTCTTATCATGTTGACAAAGTTTGGTGTGAACTTCTTGTTTCTGCTTTGTTTAGTATGATTTTATTTACAGCCTGAATTTTCCAAAAATCCACATTCAAATAAAAATAGCCAACTTCCTGTTTATTATAGCTAATGAGTGTTAATTAGAAAGTTGTCCGGATTGATGAGAGCAATATACGTACCAAGTTTGGTGACTGTAGGCAAAACTAAACCCCCAACTTTTGTCAAAAGGTGGCGCTATAGAGTGCCTCCTCCACGCCCATTTATAGGCTTTTATCAGTGTCTAAATATCATTAATACAGATGTGTGTGTTGAGTTTCATGAAATTCCAAGTATTTTAAGTGGCTCGAAAACACAAAAAACTAAAGTTAAAGTTTGACACATTGCCATGGCAACATGATAAAAGTTATCGATAATGCCCTTCACAGATTCTCATCAGCCGTGTTTCGACATTATTGGGATGAAGTTTGAAGCAAATTGAGTAAAATTAAGAGGCCGATTTAAAAGCATTTAGAAAACGTTGCGCTTTCTGCTGCCAGTTGGTGGCGCTATAACTTTGACTCATAATAGTCACATCTCTGTGACTGGCATCATACGTTGAACAAACTGCTGAAGTTTGGTCAAAATCAGACAAAGTGTGTTAAAGTTATTAGACACTTCCTGTTTCTCATTTCTCGCCATAATTTTGTCGCCCCGCCACGGCCAAACCGTTTGAAATATCAAAATTCCCCTGGCAATTTTGTTTCCCCAATGTCTTGAGATCATGCTGACCGAGTTTGGAGGCCATCGGTGGAAAGGCCTTGAAGGAGTATTTCAAATTCCATTGCATGCGCTTTTTAGACATCCCTGAATAGCTGACTTCCTGTTGGGCGAAGCACGGACTTTGAGCATTAGAGTTGTTCGGCTCGAAGACGTCTATATGTGTATGAATTTTGATAAATATAGGTCAACCGGTGTGTGCTCCAGAGTCCCTCAAAAGTTGAAATTTTTAACGCTGTGCCACGCCCCCCCCCAGGTGACCCCCCCATGTCAAAGTTTGTCCGGCCCTGATGGCCGCAGGTTCCAATGCGTGTGCAAAGTTTCAAGAGTTTTCGTGTATGTTAAGGACCCCGAAATCCCCCAAAACATTGATGAAATAATAATAATAATAATAATAATAATTAAAGCTGCAAGCAGCGTTGACCGGGCCCTCGCCGTCTGGCAGTCGCCATCCCGATAGCATCAGGAAAACGGTGCCCAGTTGGCACATGCATTCACAATAACCCTTTGGACTAACCCTAACTGTCTCTCCTCCTGTCTGACTCTTTCTCTTACCACCCATCCCACCTCCTTACACTCAGCCACTTACCACACAAACACACACATAGAGTGCAGAGCAGAGTGAGATCAGATTTGTTTTTTAATTTTCTTTCATTCGTGGAGTTTTGTATAATTATGAAATGAACTGTGTTTAATCAGAATGAATAGTTATTTGTATGAAAAAAGTTTCAAAGAGTTAGGATGCTGCACTTTAAATATATAATAAATCATTGAAAATTGAAAATGGAAAATGAAATTCTAGGCATGCTATCTGCCTCAACAACACAGGAAACAAATATTTGAATGTATTTTGTATTTTTATTTATTTGCCATGGCAACAGCATTTGATGCATCAGGGACGCCTTTACAGACTCTCATCGGCCGTGTTTTTACATCATTCTGATGAAGTTTGAAGAAAATCGAGTACAAAAATATTGTTCGTTGTTCGTTCGTGTGTTAGTTCATTAACCAATGTTAACAAAAGAGACCCTATTTTAAATAGTTACCATGTTTTATGATCTACATCCATTTTTTAATATTATTTTAATGATCTATAAGCATCTGTGAAATAATTATAAACAAATATATTAAAAATAAATACATATTAACTTAGTTGATGTATTTGTTTCTCATTCTAATTAAGTGAACTGAGCAGTATAGTGTCATACTTATAAGATTTTTTATTCTATCAGTGAGATTGTATATATGTATATAAATCATATAATTTTTCCTTAAAAGATTAAAAAAAGATTTTAATGCTCTTTAAGCACCTATACAAAATAATTATGTAAAAGTACACTGACAGTACAGTCTATATCAACTGATTCTATGGATTATTTTCATTCTTATACACTGAGAATGAGCTAAATAGCATTAGAGGTCAAACGATTCCTTATCTTATGAGGACCTCTAGTGTTCATCCCTGGTATTAGAGCTTTAATCTGACAAATTTATGTGACACTTTTAATGTTTTTGGGGCCTCTGAGCATGATAACATTTTGAAACTACACGTATTTCCTAAGAATTTCTTGTTGTTTATATGTAAAAAGTTTTGATGAGTTAGAATAATGAAATTTAAAGATATATGAAAATAACTCTTCATCTTTTTTATTGTTACTTTCATAAATCATCACATCAACACCGTTCAAGATGTCCCAAAGCCGTTCACAATTTAACATCTTCAGTATCTTGGCATCATGTTGACAAAGTTTGCTGTGAACTGTCTGATTCTGCTATGAGTGATATGAATTTATTCACAGCTATATTTAAAAACACAGGAAACAAATGTTAAAGTTTGACATGTTGCCATGGCAACAGCATTTGATGTATCAAGGACCCCTTCACAGATTCTCATCGGCCGTGTTTTGTTAGTATTCTGATGAAGTTTGAAGTAAATTGAGTAAAATTAAGAGGTTGATTTAAAAGCGTTTTGCAAGCAACACACTTCCTGCTGCCAGTTGGTGGCGCTATAACTTTGACTCATAACAGTCACATCTCTGTGATCGGTATCATACGACGAACAAACTGCTTAAGTTTGGTCAAAATCAGATAAAGTGTGTCAAAATTATTAGACATTTCCTGTTTCTCATTTCTCGCCATAATTTGTCGCCCTGCCACGGCCAAACCGTTCAAGATAGCAAAAATCCCCTGGCAATTTTGCATTCCCAATATCTTGAGATCATGCTGACCGAGTTTGGTGGCCATCGGTGGAAAGGTCTAGGAGGAGTATTTCAAATTCCACAGCTTGATTTTTCCAAAAATCCATATTTAAATAAAAATAGCTGACTTCCTGTTGGTCGTAGCTAATGGGTGTAAATTAGAAAGTTGTCCGGCTTGATGAGTCCAATATATGTACCGAGTTTGGTGACTGTAGGACAAAGTAACCCCCCAACTTTTGTCAAAAGGTGGCGCTATGGAGCGCCTGCTCCACGCCCATTTATGGGCTTTTATCAGTGTTTAACTGTCATTAATACAGATGTGTGTGTTGAGTTTCATGAAATTCTAAGCATTTTAAGTGGCTCAAAAACACAAAAAACTAAAGTTAAAGTTTGACACGTTGCCATGGCAACATGATAAAAGTTATGGATAACGCCCTTCAAAGATTCTTATCGGTTGTGTTTTGACATTATTGTGATGAAGTTTGAAGCAAATTGAGTAAAATTAAGAGGCTGAGTTTAAAGCGTTTCAAAAACGTCACTCTTTCTGCTGCCAGTTGGTGGCGCTATAACTTTGACTCATAATAGTCACATCTCTGTGATCGGCATCAGACGATGAACAAACTGCTGAAGTTTGGTCAAAATCAGACAAAGTATGTCAAAGTTATTAGGCACTTCCTGTTTCTCATTTCTCGCCATAAATTTGTCGCCCCGTCACGGTCAAACCGTTCGAGATATCAAAAATCCCCTGGCAATTTTGCGTCCCCAATGTCTTGAGATCATGCTGACCGAGTTTGGTGGCCATCGGTGGAAAGGCCTAGTAGGAGTATTTCAAATTCCATTGCATGCACTTTTTAGACATCCCTGAATATCCGACTTCCTGTTTGGCGAAGCACGGACTATGAGTGTGAAATTTGTTCGGCCCGATGAGGTCTATATGTGTATGAATTTTGGTGACTGTAGGTCAACCGTTGTGCGCTCCAGAGCCCTTCAAAAGTCGCAATTTTTAACGCTGTGCCATGCCCCCCCCAGGTGACCCCCCCATGTCAAAGTCTGTCCGGCCCTGATGGCCGCAGGTTCCAATGTGTGTGCAAAGTTTCAAGAGTTTTCGTGTATGTTAAGGCCCCCGAAATCCCCCAAAACATTGAAAAAAAAATAATAATAATAATAATAATCCTTAGAAAAACAATAGGGCCTTCGCCCTTTTGGGCTCGGGCCCTAATTAAAGCTGCAAGCAGCGTTGACCGGGCCCTCGCCGTCTGGCAGTCGCCATCCCGATAGCATCAGGAAAACGGTGCCCAGTTGGCACATGCATTCACAATAACCCTTTGGACTAACCCTAACTGTCTCTCCTCCTGTCTGACTCTTTCTCTTACCACCCATCCCACCTCCTTACACTCAGCCACTTACCACACAAACACACACGGTGTGTGAGCAGAGCAGAGTGAGATCAGATTTGTTTTTTAATTTTCTTTCATTCGTGGAGTTTTATATAATTATGAAATGAACTGTGTTTAATCAGAATGAATAGTTATTTGTATGAAAAAAAGTTTCAAAGAGTTAGGATGCTGCACTTTAAATATATAATAAATCATTGAAAATTGAAAATGGGAAATGAAATTCTAGGCACGCTATCTGCCTCAAAAACACAGGAAACAAATATTTGAATGTATTTTGTATTTTTATTTATTTGCCATGGCAACAGCATTTGATGCATCAGGGACGCCTTTACAGACTCTCATCGGCCGTGTTTTTACATCATTCTGATGAAGTTTGAAGAAAATCGAGTACAAATATATTGTTCGTTGTTCGTTCGTGTGCTAGTTCATTAACCAATGTTAACAAAAGAGACCCTATTTTAAATAGTTACCATGTTTTATGATCTACATCCATTTTTAAATATTATTTTAATGATCTATAAGCATCTGTGAAATAATTATAAACAAATATATTAAAAATAAATACATATTAACTTAGTTGATGTATTTGTTTCTCATTCTAATTAAGTGAACTGAGCAGTATAGTGTCATACTTATAAGATTTTTTATCCTATCAGTGAGATTGTATATATGTATATAAATCATATAATTTTTCCTTAAAAGATTAAAAAAAGATTTTAATGCTCTTTAAGCACCTATACAAAATAATTATGTAAAAGTACATTGACAGTACAGTCTATATCAACTGATTCTATGGATTATTTTCATTCTTATACACTGAGAATGAGCTAAATAGCATTAGAGGTCAAACGATTCCTTATCTTATGAGGACCTCTAGTGTTCATCCCTGGTATTAGATCTTTAATCTGACAAATTTATGTGACACTTTTAATGTTTTTGGGGCCTCTGAGCATGATAACATTTTGAAACTACACGTATTTCCTAAGAATTTCTTGTTCTTTATATGTAAAAAGTTTTGATGAGTTAGAATAATGCAATTTAAAGATATATGAAAATAACTCTTCATCTTTTTTATTGTTACTTTCATAAATCACCACATCAACACCGTTCAAGATATCCCAAAGCCGTTCACAATTTAACATCTTCAGTATCTTGGCATCATGTTGACAAAGTTTGGTGTGAACTGTCTGATTCTGCTATGAGTGATATGAATTTATTCACAGCTATATTTAAAAAACACAGGAAACAAATGTTAAAGTTTGACATGTTGCCATGGCAACAGCATTTGATGTATCAAGGACCCCTTCACAGATTCTCATCGGCCGTGTTTTGATATTATTCTGATGAAGTTTGAAGCAATTTGAGTAAAATTAAGAGGTTGATTTAAAAGCGTTTTGCAAGCAACACACTTCCTGCTGCCAGTTGGTGGCGCTATAACTTTGACTCATAATAGTCACATCTCTGTGATCGGTATCATACGACGAATAAACTGCTTAAGTTTGGTCAAAATCAGATAAAGTGTGTCAAAATTATTAGACATTTCCTGTTTCTCATTTCTCGCCATAATTTGTCGCCCTGCCACGGCCAAACCGTTCGAGATACCAAAAATCCCCTGGCAATTTTGCATTCCCAATATCTTGAGATCATGCTGACCGAGTTTGGTGGCCATCGGTGGAAAGGTCTAGGAGGAGTGTTTCAAATTCCACAGCTTGATTTTTCCAAAAATCCATATTTAAATAAAAATAGCTGACTTCCTGTTGGTCGTAGCTAATGGGTGTAAATTAGAAAGTTGTCCGGCTTGATGAGTCCAATATATGTACCGAGTTTGGTGACTGTAGGACAAAGTAACCCCCCAACTTTTGTCAAAAGGTGGCGCTATGGAGCGCCTGCTCCACGCCCATTTATGGGCTTTTATCAGTGTCTAAATATCATTAATACAGATGTGTGTGTTGAGTTTCATGAAATTCTAAGCATTTTAAGTGGCTCAAAAACACAAAAAACTAAAGTTAAAGTTTGACACGTTGCCATGGCAACATGATAAAAGTTATGGATAACGCCCTTCACAGATTCTTATCGGTCGTGTTTTGACATTATTGGGATGAAGTTTGAAGCAAATTGAGCAAAATTAAGAGGCTGAGTTTAAAGTGTTTCAAAAACGTCACGCTTTCTGCTGCCAGTTGGTGGCGCTATAACTTTGACTCATAATAGTCACATCTCTGTGATCGGCATCAGACGATGAACAAACTGCTGAAGTTTGGTCAAAATCAGACAAAGTATGTCAAAGTTATTAGGCACTTCCTGTTTCTCATTTCTCGCCATAAATTTGTCGCCCCGTCACGGTCAAACTGTTCGAGATATCAAAAATCCCCTGGCAATTTTGCGTCCCCAATGTTTTGAGATCATGCTGACCGAGTTTGGTGGCCATCGGTGGAAAGGCCTAGTAGGAGTATTTCAAATTCCATTGCATGCACTTTTTAGACATCCCTGAATAGCCGACTTCCTGTTTGGCGAAGCACGGACTATGAGTGTGAAATTTGTTCGGCCCGATGAGGTCTATATGTGTATGAATTTTGGTGACTGTAGGTCAACCGTTGTGCGCTCCAGAGCCCTTCAAAAGTCGCAATTTTTATCGCTGTGCCATGCCCCCCCCAGGTGACCCCCCCATGTCAAAGTCTGTCCGGCCCTGATGGCCGCAGGTTCCAATGTGTGTGCAAAGTTTCAAGAGTTTTCGTGTATGTTAAGGCCCCCGAAATCCCCCAAAACATTGAAAAAAAAATAATAATAATAATAATAATCCTTAGAAAAACAATAGGGCCTTCGCCCTTTTGGGCTCGGGCCCTAATAATAATTAAAGCTGCGAGCAGCGATGAACGGGCCCTCGCACCTGGGCTCACCGCCGACTGGTGGCTTCAGGAAATCAGCAAACGGTGGGCAGTATGCTTTTAATACAGTAAATATATGAGAAATATGTCATAAGTCATTTAAATGTGCCAAACTTGCCGCTGCCAGATGGTGGCGCTATGCCTGTAACTGATTATTGGCATGTAGATGTGTTCAGGCCAGCACTATTATCAAACATATGAAGTTTGGTGCAGATTGACCTTGGTATGTTTGAGTTAGTGAAAGATATGATATATCCTGCTGCCAACAAGTGGCGCTATGATAATATCTGAATATTAGTCTTTAGGTGTCTTCAGGCCAGGACTCTTACCAAACCTGTGAATTTTGTGGCAGATCAGACATTTTATGGCTAAGTTATAACAACTCAATGAAAACTCAAGATCTTCAAAATTTAACATCTCTAAGGCCTCAAGATCAGACTGACCAAATATAATGTTGATTTAATTAAATGCAATCAATGCAAGGACTTCAGATAATGCCAACTGTGAACCAATATGCAAAATTTTCCCTATACTCTGATGATGACGATAAGAACATGATTCATGATGATAACAAAATGTTATTATTGCTTGCTTTACGTCCACCACTTCTGCTTAAATGTCATTGTTACCTATCTGTACAAGTTTTGTGTGGATATTGCTTTGCTGGTGACTCCTCCTGTTACAAGACATCACTCTTAAGCGCTACATAACTAAGAATCAATAAGGAAAATGGTGCCCAGTTGGCACATGCATTCACAGTAACTCTGCTAGTTTGGATTTTAAGTTTACAGAATTGAAAGGGTTAGACTTTAAAATCAACACACAGACACATACACACAAAATATAAAATGTTGCCATCCAGTTTCATTTGTTAAAATTAACTATATTAGTTAACATGACCAATAAATAAATAGCATTTATTAATATTAATTAATATTAAGCTAAAAAAAGTATTCATCTAGGCCCGGTTTCGCAGACAAGGCTTAAGCCTAGTCCTAGACTAAAATGTAAGTCTGAGCAGTTTAAACTGAAATAAAATTGCACTGATTGATTTTAAAATATATCAGTGCCTTTGTTTTGTCTCAAGATGCACACCAGTAATGTTTTTTTCTAAGCATGTTTATAAAAATTACTTAAATGTCCTAATTGAACTATGGTCTAATCCTGGCTTAGTCTAAGCCCTGTCTGGGAAACCGGGCCATAAAGTTTATGTACTGTGGATTAACATGAACATGAACACAGTTCATGTGGGTGTACAGCAATACACAATAAAGTGCTCTATAAACGCTTCATTCTTTCAAAATATCTTTAAAAATCAAGTTGAGTATTTTAACGGGGTGATATATATATATATATAACTGATCTTAAAATGATGGTTTTCAGATGTTTTGAAGAGATAACAGTAACGTTTGTTTTGTTGTCAAAGTCTGTCTTAATTTTTTATTATTATTATTTTATATTCAATAAATAACACTATGCAAATATTGTCTATCAATGAAGATAAATTGATCATGCTAAAAAGTTGTATTTTTTAAATCTTTTGCTATGTGACTGAATAGGACAAGTTCATGGTACAGTTAAGTAAAAAATAAATGAAAAACAACAACTGCAAAATACGAACAATGAAAGACTTAGTGACCCTTTATATTTTCTCAAAATATCAGACTCTCAAAGATCAGACATATTTATGTAATTACAATACATATGTGCATTTTTTGTTCAAAGATGGTCTGTAGGATGGCTCTCTACTCTGTCACCCTCTCTGCCTCTCACCCCTCCCCCCTGCAATAATGAGCTTCTCTGTGCCTGACTGAACGCACACACATACTGTAGAGACATTCACCAGAGTGACAGCAGGTTTCTGAGTTATTTTTTTAATTTTCTTTAATTCATTGAAGGTTGTATAAAATTTATATTTCCAGCACTTGCTCAGAATGATTAGATCTCTGTGTGAAAAAAGTTTTAAAGAGTTTGGATGCTGCACTTTAAAGATATAAAAATATTTTTTACTATATCTTTAAAAAATCACCACGTCCACACCGTTCAAGATATCCAAAATCCGCTCGCAATTTAACATCTTCAGAATCTTCTCTTCATGTTAAAAAAGTTTGGTGTGAACAGCTGCTTGTTCTTAGGAGTAGTGTGAATTTGTTTACTACCTGATTTTTCAAAAAATCCACCTTCAAATCAAAATAGCCGGCTTTCTGTTGGTCTTAGCTAATGAGTTTGATTTAGAAAGTTGTCCAGATTGATGAGATTAATATATGTACAGAGTTTGGTGACTGTAGGAAAAACTAACCCCCCAACTTTTGTCAAAAGATGGCGCTATAGAGTGCCTGCTCCACGCCCATTTATGACCTTTTGCCAGTGTCTAATTATTATTAATATTGATGTGTGTGTTGAGTTTCATGAAATTCTAAGCATGTTATCTGCCTCGAAAAGACAGGAATGTAATTTTAAAGTTTGACACGTTGCCATGGCAACAGCATTTGATTTATCATCGACCCCTTTACATATTCTTATTGGCCGTGTTTTGACATGATTTTGATGAAGTTTAAAGAAAATCGATTAAAATTAAGAGGCTGATTTCAAAGCATTTTGAAAATGACACGTTTCCTGCTGCCAGTTGGTGGCGCTATAACTTTGACTCATAATAGTCACATTTATAGAATCGGCATCATACAAGGAACAAACTGGTGAAGTTTCATCAGAATCAGGCAATGTGTGCAACAGTTATTAGACACTTCCTGTTTCTCATTTCTCGCCATAACTTTGTCGCCTTGCCACGGCCAAACCGTTCGAGATATCAAAAATCTCCTCGCAATTTAGCGTCCCCAATGCCTTGAGATCATGCTGACCGAGTTTGGTGACAATCCCATGGAATTCCTGGGAGGAGTACGTTAAATTCCAGAGCATGCGCTTTTTAAACAGCCCTAAATATCTCACTTCCTGTTGCGTGGAGCCCATGACATAGAGTACAAAAGTTGTTCAGCTCGATGAGTTCTATATGTGTACCGAGTTTCATATCAATACACGCAAGTATGTGTGCGCAGTACATCAAGTTTTCAAACTGTGTTCCAGGGGGCGCTGTAGAGGCCCTGAACCACGCCCGGGTCCCAGCCTCTGTGGCGTCCGGACGACGGCAGATTCCGACGTGTGTGCAAATTTTCAAGAGTTTTTGAGTATGTTAAGGCCCCCAAAAGTGCCCCAACGGTTGAAAAAAAAAAAAAAAAAAAAAAAAAATAAGAATCCTTAGAAGAACAATAGGGCCTTCGCCCTTTTGGGCTCGGGCCCTAATAATAATCCTTAGAAAAACAATAGGGCCTTCGCCCATTCTGGGCTCGGGCCCTAATAATAATAATAATTAAAGCTGCAAGCAGCGATGAACGGGCCCTCGCACACGGGCTCACCGCCGACCGGTGGCTTTAGGAACACAGCTAATGGTGGGAAAGTATGCTTTTAATACAGTAAAAATAGGACAAATATATGAAAGTCACTTAAAAGTGCCAAATTTCCTGCTGCCAGCTGGTGGCGCTATGCCTATAACTGATCATTGGCATATAGATGTGTTCAGGCCAGCACTTTTATCAAACATATGAAGTTTGGTGCAGTTTGGCTTTGGTATGTTTGAGTTAGTGAAATATATGATATATCCTGCTGCCAACAGGTGGCGCTATGATAATATCTGAATATTGGCCTTTAGGTGTCTTCAGGCCAGGACTCTTACCAAACCTGTGAAGTTTGAGGCAGATCAGACATTTTATGGCTGAGTTATAACAACTTCTATGTCCATGGCGAAACATCAAACTTTGTCACGCCGCCACAGACACGCCCTATAACGAAAACTCAAGATCTTCGCAATTTAACATCTCTAAGGCCTCTAGATCAGACTGACCATATATAATGTTGATATCATTAAATCTCTAGGAGGAGTTTGCTACAAGTCATTTCCTGTTGCCAACAGGTGGCGCTGCAATTATAATAGAATATTGGCCTTCAGATGTTTTCAGGCCAGGACTCTTATCGAACATGTGAAGTTTGAGGCAAATCGGACAGTTTATGGCTGAGTTATAACAAGTTTTATATCCATGGCGAGACCTCGAAATTTGTCAGGCCGCCACGGACACGCCCTTCAACAAAAACTCAAGATCTTCGCAATTTAACATCACTAAAGCCTTTTTATTAGACTGACCGATTTTGGTGTTGATCTGATTAAATCTCTTGGAGGAGTTTGTTGCAGAGTACAGCATGACACTTCCTGTTGCCAGCAGGTGGCGCTATGAGTAAAACTGAATATGGGCATGTAGATGTCATCAGGTCAGGAGTGTTATCACACATGAGAAGTTTGGGACAGATCGGACATTGTATGCCTGAGTTATAGCAACTTCCTTTTTCATGGCGAAACATCGAAATTTGCGAGGCCGCCACGGACACGCCCTCCGATGAAAACTCTAGATCTTCACAATTTAACATCACTAAAGCCTTTTTATTAGACTGACCGATTTTGGTGTTGATCTGATTAAATCTCTTGGAGGAGTTTGTTGCAGAGTACAGCATGACACTTCCTGTTGCCAGCAGGTGGCGCTATGAGTAAAACTGAATATGGGCATGTAGATGTCATCAGGTCAGGAGTGTTATCACACATGAGAAGTTTGGGACAGATCGGACATTGTATGCCTGAGTTATAGCAACTTCCTTTTTCATGGCGAGACCTCGAAATTTGTCAGGCCGCCACGGACACGCCCTTTACCGAAAACTCAAGATCTTCACAATTTAACATCGCTACGGCCTTTATATTAGACTGACCGATTTTGGTGTTGATCTGAATAAATCTCTAGGAGGAGTTGGTTGTAGAGTACAGCATGACACTTCCTGTTGCCTGCAGGTGGCGCTATGACTATAACTGAATATGGGCATCTAGATGTCTTCAGGTCAGGAGTGTTATCACACATGTGAAGTTTGGGACAGATAGGACATTGTATGCCTGAGTTATAGCAACTTCCTTTTTCATGGCGAAACATCGAAATTTGCGAGGCCGCCACGGACACGCCCTCCGATGAAAACTCTAGATCTTCACAATTTAACGTCACAAAGGGCTTTAGACTAGACTCTGCAAATTTGGCGTTGATCCGAATAAATCTGTAGGAGGAGTTCGTTCAAGTACGACACCTGAAAAAGGCAAAAATGACACAAATTTTGCTGAGAATATTAATATTAACCGACTTCCTGTTGGGTTCCGGATTTTGTTCCAAGAGGCTTTTTTGTAGGTATTGGTGAGTTACATGTGTGTACCGATTTCGGTGCATGTACGTGAATCACAGCTGAAAGCGCACACCGCTGAACGTCTAAAGGTGGCGCTGTCGAGCCATTTTGCCACACCCACTTCTGAAACCCAAATCAGACGTAAATTTTCGCCAGGTTTGATGTGTGTGCAAAGTTTTGTGAGTTTTCGGGAATGTTTAGGTCCTCTAAAATGCGATTCACTTTGGAGAAGAAGAAGAATAATAATAATTAAAGCTGCAAGCAGCGATGAACGGGCCCTCGCACACGGGCTCACCGCCGACCGGTGGCTTTAGGAACACAGCAAACGGTGGGCAGTATGCTTTTAATACAGTAAATGTAGGAAAAATAGATCAAAGTCACTTAAATGTGCCAAATTACCTGCTGCCAGCTGGTGGCGCTATGCATATAACTGATTATTGGCATGTAGATGTGTTCAGGCCACCACTTTCATCAATCATATGAAGTTTGGTGCAGATTGACCTTGGTATGTTTGAGTTAGTGAAAGATATGATATATCCTGCTGCCAACAGGTGGCACTATGATAATATCTGAATATTGGCCTTTAGGTGTCTTCAGGCCAGGACTCTTACCAAACCTCTGAAGTTTGAGGCAGATCGGACATTTTATGGCTGAGTTATAACAACTTATATGTCTATGGCGAAACATCAAACTTTGTCATGACGCCACAGACACGCCCTTTAACGAAAACTCAAGATCTTCACAATTTAACATCTCTAAAGCCTCTAGATCAGAATGGCCAAATATAATGTTGACATCATTAAATCTCTAGGAGGAGTTTGATACAAGTCATTTCCTGTTGCCAACAGGTGGCGCTGTGATTATAATATAAGATTGGCCTTCAGATGTGTTCAGGCCAGGACTCTTATCGAATATGTGAAGTTTGAGGCAAATCGGACATTTTATGGCTGAGTTATAACAAGTTTTATATCCATGGCGAGACCTCGAAATTTGTCAGGCCGCCACGGACACGCCCTTTACCGAAAACTCAAGATCTTCACAATTTAACATCGCTACGGCCTTTATATTAGACTGACCGATTTTGGTGTTGATCTGAATAAATCTCTAGGAGGAGTTGGTTGTAGAGTACAGCATGACACTTCCTGTTGCCTGCAGGTGGCGCTATGACTATAACTGAATATGGGCATCTAGATGTCTTCAGGTCAGGAGTGTTATCACACATGTGAAGTTTGGGACAGATAGGACATTGTATGCCTGAGTTATAGCAACTTCCTTTTTCATGGCGAAACATCGAAATTTGCGAGGCCACGACGGACACGCCCTCCGATGAAAACTCTAGATCTTCACAATTTAACGTCACAAAGGGCTTTAGACTAGACTCTGCAAATTTGGCGTTGATCCGAATAAATCTGTAGGAGGAGTTCGTTCAAGTACGACACCTGAAAAAGGCAAAAATGACACAAATTTTGCAGAGAATATTAATATTAACCGACTTCCTGTTGGGTTCCGGATTTTGTTCCAAGAGGCTTTTTTGTAGGTATTGGTGAGTTACATGTGTGTACCGATTTCGGTGCATGTACGTGAATCACAGCTGAAAGCGCACACCGCTGAACGTCTAAAGGTGGCGCTGTCGAGCCATTTTGCCACACCCACTTCTGAAACCCAAATCAGACGTGAATTTTCGCCAGGTTTGATGTGTGTGCAAAGTTTTGTGAGTTTTCGGGAATGTTTAGGTCCTCTAAAATGCGATTCACTTTGGAGAAGAATAATAATAATAATAATAATAATTAAAGCTGCAAGCAGCGATGAACGGGCCCTCGCACACGGGCTCACCGCCGACCGGTGGCTTTAGGAACACAGCAAACGGTGGGCAGTATGCTTTTAATACAGTAAATGTAGGAAAAATAGATCAAAGTCACTTAAATGTGCCAAACTTCCTGCTGCCAGCTGGTGGCGCTATGCCTATAACTGATTATTGGCATGTAGATGTGTTCAGGCCAGCACTTTGATCAAACATATGAAGTTTGGTTCAGATTGACCTTGGTATGTGTGAGTTAGTGCAAGATATGATATATCCTGCTGCCAATAGGTGGCGCTATAATAATATCTGTATATTGGCCTTTAGATGTCTTCAGGCCAGGACTTTTACCAAACATGTGAAGTTTGAGGCAGATCGGACATTTTATGGCTGAGTTATAACAACTTTTATGTCCATGGCGAAACATCAAACTTTGTCAGGCCGCCATGGACACGCCCTTTAACGAAAACTCAAGATCTTCACAATTTAACATCTCTAAGGCCTCGAGATCAGACTGACCAAATATAATGTTGATATCATTAAATCTCTAGGAGGAGTTTGGTACAAGTCATTTCCTATTGCCAACAGGTGGCGCTGTGATTATAATAGAATATAGGCCTTCAGATTGGTTCAGGCCAGGACTCTTATCGAACATGTGAAGTTTGAGGCAAATCGGACATTTTATGGCTGAGTTATAACAAGTTTTATATCCATGGCGAGACCATGAAATTTGCCAGGCCGCCACGGACACACCCTTCAACGAAAACTCAAGATCTTCGCAATTTAACATCGCTAAAGCCTTTTTATTAGACTGACCGATTTTGGTGTTGATCTGATTAAATCTTTTGGAGGAGTTTGTTGCAGAGTACAGCATGACACTTCCTGGTGCCAGCAGGTGGCGCTATGAGTAAAACTGAATATGGGCATGTAGATGTCATCAGGTCAGGAGTGTTATCACACATGTAATGTTTGGGGCAGATCGGGCATTTTATGCCTGAGTTATAGCAACTTCCTTTTTCATGGCGAAGCATCGAAATTTGCCAGGCCGCCACGGACACGCCCTCCGATGAAAACTCTAGATCTTCGCAATTTAACGTCACAAAGGGCTTTAGATTAGACTCACCAAATTTGCCGTTGATCCGAATAAATCTCTAGGAGGAGTTCGTTCAAGTATGACGCCTGAAAATGGCAAAAATGACACAAATTTTGCTAAGAAAATTAAAAATAACCGACTTCCTGTTGGGTGTCAAATTTTGCTCCAAGAGGCTTTTTTGTAGGTATTGGTGAGCTACATGTGTGTACCGATTTTCGTGCATGTACGTGAATCACAACTGAAAGCGCACACCGCGGAACGTGTAAAGGTGGCGCTATCGAGCCATTTTGCCACACCCACTTCTGCAACCCATATCAGACGTAAATTTTCGCCAGGTCTGATGTGTGTGCGAAGTTTCATGAGTTTTCGGGTATGTCTAAGCCCTCAAAAATGCGATTCATTTTGGAGAAGAATAATAATAATAATAATTAAAGCTGCGAGCAGCGATGAACGGGCCCTCGCACCCGGGCTCACCGCCGACCGGTGGCTTCAGGAAATCAGCAAACGGTGGGCAGTATGCTTTTAATACAGTAAATATAGAAAAAATCTGTCATAAGTCATTTAAATGTGCCAAACTTGCTGCTGAAAGATGGTGGCGCTATGCCTGTAACTAATTATTGGCATGTAGATGTGTTCAGGCCATCACTATTATCAAACATATGAAGTTTGGTGCAGATTGACCTTGGTATGTTTGAGTTAGTGAAAGATATGATATATCCTGCTGCCAACAAGTGGCGCTATGATAATATCTGAATATTGGTCTTTAGGTGTCTTCAGGCCAGGACTCTTACCAAACCTGTGAATTTTGTGGCAGATCAGACATTTTATGGCTAAGTTATAACAACTCAATGAAAACTCAAGATCTTCACAATTTAACATCTCTAAGGCCTCAAGATCAGACTGACCAAATATAATGTTGATTTAATTAAATGCAATCAATGCAAGGACTTCAGATAATGCCAACTGTGAACCAATATGCAAAATTTTCCCTATACTCTGATGATGATGATAAGAACATGATTCATGATGATAACAAAATGTTATTATTGCTTGCTTAAATGTCATCGTTACCTATCTGTACAATTTTTGTGTGGATATTGCTTTGCTGGTGACTCCTCCTGTTATAAGACATCACTCTTAAGCGCTACATAACTAAGAATCAATAAGGAAGACGGTGCCCAGTTGGCACATGCATTCACAGTAACCCTCTGCTAGTTTGGATTTAAAGTTTACAGAATTGAAAGGGTTAGACTTTAAAATCAACACACAGACACATACACACAAAATATAAAATGTTGCCATTCAGTTTTATTTGTTAGCATTAACTATATTAGTTAACATGACCAATAAATAAATAGCATTTATTAATGTTAATTAATATTAAGCGAAAAAAGTAATCATATATAATTAATGTACTGTGAATTAACATGAACATGAACACAGTTCATGTGGGTGTACAGCAATACACAATAAAGTGCTCTATAAACGCTTCATTCTTTCAAAATATCTTTAAAAACAAGTTGAGTATTGAAAGGGGCGATATATATATATATATATATATATATATATATATATATATATATATATATATATCTCATCTTAAAATTTTATAATTTTCAGATGTTTTGAACAGATAACAGCAAAGCTTGTTTTGTTGTCCAAGTTTGTCTTGAAGTTGTTAATTTAAATTTTATATTCAATAAATAACACTATGAAAATAAATGTCTATCAATGAAGATAAATCGCTAATGCTAAAAGTTTAATTTTTCTTAATCTTTTGCTATGTGACTGAATAGGACAAGTTCATGGTATAGTTCAGTAAAAAAATAAAAAAACAACAACTGCAAAATACAAACAATGAAAGACTTAGTGACCCTTTATATTTTCTCAAAATATCAGACTCTCAAAGATCAGACGTATTTATTTCGATTACACTATATATATATATATATATGTGCATTTCTCAAAGATGGTCTATAAGCAAGATAGCATGTTTCACTTTCTACCCCTCTCTCCCTCTCTGCCTCTCACCCCTCCCCCCTGCAATAATGAGCTTCTCTGTGCCTGACTGAACGCACACACATACTGTAGAGACATTCACCAGAGTGACAGCAGGTTTCTGAGTTCTTTTTTTAATTTTCTTTAATTCATAGAAGCTTGTATACATTTTTTATTTACAGCACTTGCTCAGAATGATTAGATCTCTGTGTGAAAAAAGTTTTAAAGAGTTTGGATGCTGCACTTTAAAGATATAAAAATATTTTTTACTATATCTTTAAAAAATCACCACGTCCACACCGTTCAAGATATCCAAAATCCGGTCGCAATTTAACATCTTCAGAATATTCTCTTCATGTTAAAAAAGTTTGGTGTGAACAGCTGGTTGTTCTTAGAAGTAGTGTGTATTTGTTTACAGCCTGATTTTTCCAAAAATCCACATTCAAATCAAAATAGCCGGCTTCCTGTTGGTCTCAGCTAATGAGTTTGATTTAGAAAGTTGTCCAAATTGATGAGATTAATATATGTACAGAGTTTGGTGACTGTAGGAAAAACTAACCCCCCAACTTTTGTCAAAAGATGGCGCTATAGAGTGCCTGCTCCACGCCCATTTATGACCTTTTGCCAGTGTCTAACTATCATTAATATTGATGTGTGTGTTGAGTTTCATGAAATTCTAAGCATGTTAACTGCCTCGAAAAGACAGGAATCTAATTTTAAAGTTTGACATGTTGCCATGGCAACAGCATTTGATTTATCATCGACCCCTTTACATATTCTTATCGGCCGTGTTTTGACATGATTTTGATGAAGTTTAAAGAAAATCGAGTAAAATTAATAGGCTGATTTCAAAGCATTTTGAAAATGACACACTTCCTGCTGCCAGTTGGTGGCGCTATAACTTTGACTCATAATAGTCACATTTATGGAATCGGCATCATACAACGAACAAACTGGTGAAGTTTCATCAGAATCAGGCAATGTGGTCAACAGTTATTAGACACTTCCTGTTTCTCATTTCTCGCCATAACTTTGTCGCCTTGTCACGGCCAAACCGTTCGAGATATCAAAAATCTCCTCGCAATTTAGCATCCCCAATGTCTTGAGATCATGCTGACCGAGTTTGGTGACAATCCCATGGAATTCCTGGGAGGAGTACGTTAAATTCCAGAGCATGCGCTTTTTAAACAGCCCTAAATATCTCACTTCCTGTCAGGTGGAGCCTATGATATAGAGTACAAAAGTTGTTTGGCTCAGTGAGATCTATATGTGTACCGAGTTTCATATCAATACATGCAAGTATGTGTGCGCAGTACATCAAGTTTTCAAACTGTGTTCCAGGGGGCGCTGTAGAGGCCCTGAACCACGCCCGGGTCCCAGCCTCTTTGGCGTCCTGATGGCCGCAGATTCCGACGTGTGTGCAAATTTTCAAGAGTTTTTGAGTATGTTAAGGCCCCCAAAAGTGCCCGGAAGGTTGAAAAAAAATAAAAAAAAAAAAAAAAAAAAAATAATAACCCTTAGAAGAACAATAGGGCCTTCGCCCTTTTGGGCTCGGGCCCTAATAATAATAAACGAAGCAGATCCAATAGGGTCCTCACACCATCGGTGCTCGGGCCCTAATAATAAACGGAGCAGATTCAATAGGGTCCTCACACCATCGGTGCTCGGGCCCTAATTAAAGCTGCAAGCAGCGATGAACGGGCCCTCGCACCCGGGCTCACCGCCGACCGGTGGCTTTAAGAAAACAGCAAACGGTGGGCAGTATGCTTTTAATACAGTAAATGTAGGAAAAATAGATCAAAGTCACTTAATTGTGCCAAACTTCCTGCTGCCAGCTGGTGGCGCTATGCCTATAACTGATTATTGGCATGTAGATGTGTTCAGGCCACCACTTTCATCAAACATATGAAGTTTGGTGCAGATTGACCTTGGTATGTTTGAGTTAGTGAAAGATATGATATATCCTGCTGCCAACAGGTGACGCTATGATAATATCTGAATATTGGCCTTTAGGTGTCTTCAGGCCAGGACTCTTACCAAACCTGTGAAGTTTGAGGCAGATCAGACATTTTATGGCTGAGTTATAACAACTTCTATGTCAATGGCGAAACATCAAACTTTGTCAGGCCGCCACAGACACGCCCTTTAACGAAAACTCAAGATCTTCGCAATTTAAAATCTTTAAGGCCTCTAGATCAGAATGACCAAATATAATGTTAATATCATTAAATCTCTAAGAGGAGTTTGATACAAGTCATTTCCTGTTGCCAACAGGTGGCGCTGTGATTATAATAGAATGTTGGCCTTGAGATGTGTTTAGGCCAGGACTCTTATCGAATATGTGAAGTTTGAGGCAAATCGGACATTTTATGGCTGAGTTATAACAAGTTTTATATCCATGGCGAGACCTCGAAATTTGTCAGGCCGCCGCGGACACGCCCTTTACCGAAAACTCAAGATCTTTACAATTTAACATCGCTAAGGCCTTTATATTAGACTGACCGATTTTGGAGTTGATCTGTATAAATCTCTAGGAGGAGTTGGTAGTAGAGTACAGCATGACACTTCCTGTTGCCTGCAGGTGGCGCTATGACCATAACTGAATATGGGCATGTAGATGTCTTCAGGTCAGGAGTGTTATCACACATGTGAAGTTTGGGACAGATTGGACATTTTATGCCTAAGTTATAGCAACTTCCTTTTTCATGGCGAAACATCGAAATTTGCGAGGCCGCCACGGACACGCCCTCTGATGAAAACTCTAGATCTTCACAATTTAACGTCACAAAGGGCTTTAGATTAGACTCACCAAATTTGGTGTTGATCGGAATAAATCTCTAGGAGGAGTTCGTTCAAGTATGACACCTGAAAATGGCAAAAAAGACACAAATTTTGCTGAGTAAATTAATAATAACCGACTTCCTGTTGGGTTTCGGATTTTATCTCAAGAGGCTTTTTTGTAGGTATTGGTGTGTTACATGTGTGTACCGATTTTTGTGCATGTACGATAATCACAGCTGAATGCGCACACCGCGGAACGTGTAAAGGTGGCGCTATTGAGCCATTTTGCCACACCCACTTCTGCAACCCATATCAAACGTCCATTTTCGCCAGGTCTGATGTGTGTGCAAAGTTTCGTTAGTTTTCGGGTATGTTTAGGCCCTCAAAAATGCGATTCATTCCGGATAAGAAGAATAATAATAATAATAATAATAATAATAAACGGAGCAGATTCAATAGGGTCCTCACACCATCGGTGCTCGGGCCCTAATTAAAGCTGCAAGCAGCGATGAACGGGCCCTCGCACACGGGCTCACCGCCGACCGGTGGCTTTAGGAACACAGCAAATGGTGAGCAGTATGCTTTTAATACAGTAAATATAGGAGAAATATGTCAAAGTCACTTAAATGTGCCAAATTTCCTGCTGCCAGCTGGTGGCGCTATGCCTATAACTGATTATTGGCATGTAGATGTGTTCAGGCCACCACTTTCATCAAACACATGAAGTTTGGTGCAGATTGACCTTGGTATGGTTGAGTTAGTGAAAGATATGATATATCCTGCTGCCAACAGGTGGCGTTATGATAATATCTGAATATTGGCCTTTAGGTGTCTTCAGGCCAGGACTCTTAACAAACCTGTGAAGTTTGAGGCAGATCGGACATTTTATGGCTGAGTTATAACAACTTCTATGTCCATGGCAAAACATCAAACTTTGTCACGCCGCCACAGACACGCCCTTTACTGAAGACTCAAGATCTTCGCAATTTAACACCTCTAAGGCCTCTATATCAGACTGACCAAATATAATGTTGATATCATTAAATCTCTAGGAGGAGTTTGATACAAGTCATTTCCTGTTGCCAACAGGTGGCGCTGTGATTATAATAGAATATTGGCCTTCAGATGTGTTCAGGCCAGGACTCTTATCGAATATGTGAAGTTTCAGGCAAATCGGACATTTTATGGCTGAGTTATAACAACTTCTATGTCCATGGCAAAACATCAAACTTTGTCAGGCCGCCACGGACACGCCCTTTACCGAAAACTCAAGATCTTCACAATTTAACATCGCTAAGGCCTTTATTATTAGACTGACCAATTTTGGAGTTGATCTGATTAAATCTCTTGGAGAAGTTTGTTGCAGAGTACAGCATGACACTTCCTGTTGCCTGCAGGTGGCGCTATGACTATAACTGAATATGGGCATGTAGATGTCATCAGGTCAGGAGTGTTATCACACATGTGAAGATTGGGACAGATCGGACATTGTATGCCTAAGTTATAGCAACTTCCTTTTTCATGGCGAAACATCGAAATTTGCGAGGCCGCCACGGACACGCCCTCCGATGAAAACTCTAGATCTTCACAATTTAACGTCACAAAGGGCTTTAGATTAGACTCACCAAATTTGGTGTTGATCGGAATAAATCTCTAGGAGGAGTTCGTTCAAGTATGACACCTGAAAATGGCAAAAATGGCACAAATTTTGCTGAGAAAATTAATAATAACCGACTTCCTGTTGGGTTTCGGATTTTATCTCAAGAGGCTTTTTTGTAGGTATTGGTGTGCTACATGTGTGTACTGATTTTTGTGCATGTACGATAATCACAGCTGAATGCGCACACCGCGGAACGTGTAAAGGTGGCGCTATTGAGCCATTTTGCCACACCCACTTCTGCAACCCATATCAGACGTCCATTTTCGCCAGGTCTGATGTGTGTGCGAAGTTTTGTTAGTTTTCGGGTATGTCTAGGCCCTCAAAAATGCGATTCATTCCGGATAAGAAGAATAATAATAATTAAAGCTGCGAGCAGCGATGAACGGGCCCTCGCACCCGGGCTCACCGCCGACCGGTGGCTTCAGGAAAACAGCAAACGGGGGGCAGTATGCTTTTAATACAGTAAATGTAGGAGAAATATGTCAAAGTCACTTAAATGTGCCAAACTTGCCGCTGCCAGCTGGTGGCGCTATGCCTATAACTGATTATTGGCATGTAGATGTGTTCAGGCCAGCACTATTATCAAACATATGAAGTTTGGTGCAGATTGACCTAGGTATGTTTGAGTTAGTGAAATATATGAGATATCCTGCTGCCAACAGGTGGCGCTATGATAATATCTGAATATTGGTCTTTAGGTGTCTTCAGGCCAGGACTCTTACCAAACCTGTGAATTTTGTGGCAGATCAGACATTTTCAGGCTAAGTTATAACCACTTCTATGTCTATGCAGAAACATCAAACTTTGTCAGGCCACCACGGACATGCCCTTTAATGAAAACTCAAGATCTTCACAATTTAACATCTCTAAGGCCTCAAGATCAGACTGACCAAATATAATGTTGATTTAACTAAATGCAATCAATGCAAGGACTTCAGATAAATGCCAACTGTGAACCAGTATGCTACAAATTGCCTATTTTCTGATGATGATGATAAGAACATGATTCATGATGATAGCAAAATTGCTTGCTTTACGTCCACCACTTCTGCTTAAATGTCATTGTTACCTATCTGTACAATTTTTGTGTGGATATTGCTTTGCTGGTGACTCCTGTTATAAGACATCACTCTTAAGTGCTACATAACTAAGAATCAATAAGGAAGACGGTGCCCAGTTGGCACATGCATTCACAGTAACCATCTGCTAGTTTTGATTTTAAGTTTACAGAATTGAAAGGGTTACACTTTAAAATCAACACACAGACACATACACACAAAATATAAAATGTTGCCATCCAGTTTCATTTGTTAAAATTAACTATATTAGTTAACATGACCAATAAATAAATAGCATTTATTAATGTTAATTAATATTAAGCTAAAAAAAGTATTCATATAAAGTTTATGTACTGTGAATTAACATGAACATGAACACAGTTCATGTGGGTGTACAGCAATACACAATAAAG